>NW_015627890.1:1991547-2020697 GCF_001515625.1 Sinocyclocheilus rhinocerous | reverse complement strand
AATATATAATTATATTATATAATTATATATATATTATATTTCAAATATTTCAAATTAGATAGATAGATAGATAGATAGACAGACAGACAGACAGACAGACAGATAGATAGATAGATAGATAGATAGATAGACAGACAGACAGACAGACACAGACAGACAGACAGACAGACAGACAGATAGATAGATAGATAGATATAATCAAACAAGTCATATTGTGAAATATTATTACAATCTAAAATACCCATTTAATCTTTTAATGTATTTCCAAATGGAATTTATTCATTTGATGGCAAAACCAATTTCAAGATAATTTAGAAAAATTTACCAGCTGTGACTGTTAGCAGTGGTCTCATTTGTTTATATTTTTTTGTGTAATTAACAGCATGCAACTGATACAGGGCTAAATAGTTGGACTAAAAAATTGGAAAACCTTGGAAATTTACGGTAGATTAGGACTAACCAGTGAATGAGTTTTTTTCTGCTGGTGCAGTCCATCTATATATAGTCTATCTGAACAGCAGGAGGGACCAACACAATCTCAGGTGATTCCAGGCCTCTGCACGTCTGATCGGGAAGATCAAAGCCATCAGACTCGTTGGGAGAGTAAAGAACAGTGGAAAAATCGTTTCATAATGGGCAATTCCTTTCTGTAAAATTGGAGCTTCTTTAAACCCTCATTTATTCTACCATAGCGTTCAAAGAAGCACAGCTAGACATTTACCTTCCCTGCTGCCATTAGAAAATAAAACGTTGTCTCCTGCTCTTCCCGCTGTGCCCAACCACAGATTATTCTTCGATGTTACATCAGTAAGGAGTAATGAGTTTTCTTTCTTTTAGAGATACCGCTAATGCATTCAAGCTTAGTCTGGCGCTGTCTGGCTTGATTGCACTACAGTATGTGTGTTTATAACAGAGTTTCTCAGCGATATCTCTGCTGTCTGTCTGTGGTCATGGACGCGGACAATATTGTTGTTTTTTTTTTTATAGTAGTTTATATATATATATATATATATATATATATATATATATATATATATTTCGAGTGACTAATTAAATTCACATTAAGGATGAAAATGAGTTTTGAAGTTTGAAGTGATTTCCATGTAAATAAAATCATCTGGGCTTTCGACGTTTCAGATATACATGATTTGCACATCAGTGGAAGTGGCCTTTGTGAGAAAGGTCACCCCTGGCAGATATCAGTCTAAAAAAGGGTCCTCCTGCTCCTTCCAGGACCTCTAGACATCTAAAGCATGTCTTTGGGCAAGAGCAATCCCACTGAAGTAATTGATTTTCGGACAGTTTGATTGTATCTGTTTACCTGGCGTATTTTAGGCAGGCAGCAGAAAATGCCATATAACTGTTGTTAACTGTTGTTAAATTGCATCATCTGACCACCGGGCACCTCTCCTCTCCTCCCTGGAGTCATGTCTTTCACTTTTCTTTCTTTTTTTCCACCCCGTATGCAAGTCTCTCCCCAATATCAAAGTTTTGCTCTCTCTTTTCTCTCCCCACCCCTGCTTTCTTTCTAGTTCCCCTTCTCATTATCCATTATCTCATAGGGTACGAAGGGAACGGCAACTGATTTCTGAACAATTTTAGGATCTCATGAACGCCCACGCTCGCTCTTCCTCGTTAGCATGCACAGTATCATCAAATTCCAAAACAGGACCTCTTTCTTTTCACGCACAGGCACATGAAGGAAGTTCACACAAAGCTTGGCGAGGCTTGACAGGATGTGACAAAAGCGAGTGAGCGACTCAGGCTTCAGCTCTGATCAGAGATCAAGTCTCCTCTGCAGCTTCAGGGCGCTCTGGGACTGCGAAACTTCACAGTGTGCCACCTCCAGAGGAGCTTCTGGAACTTGTGTGACAAAACACTGAACCCAGAAGTGACAGACGGAGAGGGCTAACGGAGGGTGTGACGAACAGGTGCCCAACATTGTGCTGTCCACTCTGTCCTTCTCGTACCATCACCCTGATAGTAGCATGTTGTCAAGACCTTACAGTGTCTAGACAGGTGAGACCATCCTTTCCACTAAACACTCTTAAAAACAAACGAGGGATTCAGTGATGCCATAGAATAACCTTTTTTGGGTTCTCCAAAGAACATTTCAGTAGTCAGTTCTTAAAATAACCATTTTTTTCTTAGTGTGAAGAACGTTTTAATAATCTAAAGAGCCTTTTTCCACTTTAAAGAACCTTTTACAGAATGGAACGGTTCCATTGATGTTAAAGGTTCGTCATGGAGCCAATAATAGATAATAATAAATGTATTAAACAAATCATGGCTAAAAAAAGGAGCAACTTCTGTTTACCATCTGGTCCACTTTGCAACTTATTCTGGCCAAAAAATGTTTTTGATATCTTTCACAGATTTGATGCCACTAAGCTCGTTTTGACAAATCCAGCGACTAGTTCTTCATCTGAAATGCTTATTGTGGCAAACTGGCATCTTGAAAACAAGTTTCCATTGTTCAGAAACAAAATCACTCTTTGGTAAATCATAATTATTACATAAAGAGTCAAAAACATGAAATAAAAGTCATAATTCTGAGATAAAAAGTCAGATTTGTAAATTTCGTCACAATTGACTATAATTTTACTCATAATTTAGAATTTTCATCTCATAATTATGACTTAGTATCTCATAATTTTGACTTTTTGTCAATTTTGATTTGATCTCATTTTCAACTTTTTATCTTAGAATGGACTTTATCTCATAATTCTGATGTTTTGCATACGTTTAACTTTTTCTCAATTTCTATTTTTATCTTTTTTATGTTATAATTTCGACTTTTTCATAACTTTATCTCAATCTTGAATTTGTAGCTCATAATTGTGACTTAGTATCTCATAATTTCTTTTTTTTTTTACATTTAAATGTTCACCATGTCTTGTAGAAATTATTATGGAAGCCCTTTTCCATTACATACAGAAACAAAATCATCCTTTGGTAAATATATAATTTGACTCATAATTTCGATCTCAATTTCGACTTTTTATCTCATCATTTCAACTTTTTTAATAACTTTGACTTTATCTTAATTTTGACTTTTTAACTCATAATTATGACTTGGTATCTCATAATTTTGACTTTTTATCATAATTTTGATCTACATATATATATTTATCAAAGCATGATTTTTCCCCCCACAGAAACATGCTTCCATAAATGATTGCCACTGCATCCTGTACAGAGCAGGACATGACGATAAGAAGAAATCATTGTTGTATCCATCTTTGAAGTCTTGTCCCTTTGTAGCAACACATGGACACATTTCCATTTTGCCAAACAAGCTAAAGCACATTTGTTTTGTTTTCTTTAAAACCTAAAACAGACTGCTTTTTCTTTGTCTAACACAAGCACATCAGTCTTATGGTCAGGAGTGGCATGCCTGTTTAAAGTCAGGGGCATCAAGAGGTTCCTAAAAATGTATTTTGATGTAATCTGTCTTTTAATTATGCATGTCATGAAATTCTGTGACATCTGATGATAAAAAAGAGGAATCTGCCAGTTTTAGCTTTTAATTTAAATGGACCATTTTATGGGTCAGTGCAATTTTAATATGAGAGATTTAATTAAGATCTGAAAGATTGTTGACTATAAGTTCGACAAGGTTTGATTTGATACATCTCTACAAGAAGATAGTTAATATCAAATATAAATGCATACTCTAAATCAATCTATCTTCATCTTCACACATCACCTAAAATGAGTAATCCTCCTTATAAAAGCAAATACCTCTGTTTAACACTTTTTCATGATGATTTAATGATTTCTCTTTACAAATAGTTTAAAAGTAAAAAGTATGCAACATGCAAAGGTAAAAGGGTACAACAAGTTTAAATAAATTCAAAATAAAGCAGGAGCATTTTTTTCATAGTTAATAGCAGTAATTACAGCTGAGATTTCATAAATGTGTGATCACATTTTCAAACTGGATTTTGTCCCATTCTTCTTGGCAAAATTGCTCTTGCTTCATCAATTTGGATGGAGACCATTTGTGAACGGCAATTTTTAAGTCATTATACAGATGTTCGACTGAATGCTCCACTCCAGAACATAAGCCCATTAGTCCAGAGACTCCCTGGGTCATTGCCTACTTCATGCGAATTATCTTGTGCTTGTGTACTGAACATCCTCATCCCATGATGCACCAAAAATGACTTTAGCAGATGAAGAATGATAATACTGTTCAAAAGGTTGGAGTCAGTAAGATTTTTTATTATTATTATTATTTTATTTTAGTACTTTTATTCAGCAAAGAAACAGTAAATTGATCAAAAGTGATAGTAAAGAAAAAAATGTTACAAACAATTGTGAATTTCTAATGTTTCCTGAGCAGCAAATCAGCATATTAGAATGATTTCTGAAGGATCATGTGACTTTGAAGACTGGAGTAATGATGCTGAAAATTCAGCTTTACATCACATGAATAATTACATTTTAAAACATATTTTTAAAAAAATAATTTAAATTGTAATAATATTTCACAATATTACAGTTTTACTGTGTATTTAATCAAATAAATGCAGCCTTGGTGAGCATAAGAGACTTATGCTCACCAAAATATGAAAAAAAAATGACATGAAAAAAACAAAAACAAATTATATACAGTGGGTACGGACAACCCCAAGCTTTTGAACATTAGAGTATATATGGTTTGAATGTCTAAAGAGGCCGAGTTCATATACTTTTGCAATGCTATGGACATTCAGTGTTGAGCTCTTTTGGTATGATTCTTGTTTCCTGTATTAGATGTGTGTTTATACATGGTTTAAAGTCACTTGATAAGTTCCCACAAGGGATGTAAAACGTTCAAAGATCTGTTCCATAATTTGGAGATATCTAATATAGAAAACACATCAAACGCATCTCTGTGGCCCCGTCTCTGAAGTCCAAGAGACACAGCTGTAGTATTTACAAGTGCCAATATAACACACCACAAATTACAAGTTTATCATGTTATGACCAACAACAGGAATTTACAGTGTGTGTTTTACAAGCAGCTATAAAACACACCAGAGAAAAAGTCATCAGGTGTGCACTGTGGATTCCAACAGATGTGGAATTTTCCACATCTTTGTGCAGTTAACCACTTATTGAAAAAAATTATATCGCGATACATATTGATATTGAATTATTGTCCAGCCCTATATATATATATATATAAATATAAAATACAAAAAAAAAAATTTCATACCAACCCCAAGCTTTTGAACATTAGAGTATATATGGTTTGAATGTCTAAAGAGGCCGAGTTCATATACTTTTGCAATGCTATGGACATTCAGTGTTGAGCTCTTTTGGTATGATTCTTGTTTCCTGTATTAGATGTGTGTTTATACATGGTTTAAAGTCACTTGATAAGTTCCCACAAGGGATGTAAAACGTTCAAAGATCTGTTCCATAATTTGGAGATATCTAATATAGAAAACACATCAAACGCATCTCTGTGGCCCCGTCTCTGAAGTCCAAGAGACACAGCTGTAGTATTTACAAGTGCCAATATAACACACCACAAATTACAAGTTTATCATGTTATGACCAACAACAGGAATTTACAGTGTGTGTTTTACAAGTAGCTATAAAACACACCAGAGAAAAAGTCATCAGGTGTGCACTGTGGATTCCAACAGATGTGGAATTTTCCACATCTTTGTGCAGTTAACCACTTAATGTTCTTTGACAAAGTTGAAAATGCATGACATTAAAATTCCAACCAAATGAATGCTGTGTTTGGCGAAAGAGCTCTGTGCTGTCAACTCGATTTCACAAAATTGGAGCAAAGGCGAACTTGACCTCTCTATACTGTCAGCTGAAGATGCTTCAGTGGCCAGAAACCAAAAGCATCTATTTTAAACCACAGCTGCTCAGAGAGAGATCGGGAGATCACAAAAATCCTTCAGATGTTTCAGAAGAACTTGATGTGGAAACACCCATCCAATTAACTCCCAACGGATATAATCAAGTCCCACCCAACATTGCCGATTTACTCTGAAATATGTCACATTAGTACTAAAGTAAAATGGGTTATGCATGAAGAGCTCTTGAATTGTAATGGTTCTGCTTTCTTTAGTAATAGCTCAGCACATGATGGCACTGCAGAGAGCCAACGGCATGTCACCAGTTTGATATTTACAGACAATCCTTCCCTGGTCCCTCTAATCTCACTGAAGAGCGTGTATTTCATCACATGAATAAAATGAAGGTTCCCTGCAGCTTTCACCTCCTAAGAAAAGCCAAAACCCCTCCACACAGCTACTGAGCATCGAATTATTCTCAATTAAAATGTTGAATGGCTGAGAGCGATGGTTTCGTTGTTATTCCCTGAGACGGCCACTGTACATGGTGGAGAAAGTGTCCCGCATACACTCAGAGAGGAAGATGTGATGGGCATCTCAACACTCAATGAGCTCATCTTTGCAGAACGTAACAGCCAGTCTCAACTACAGCCGCATGACGGATCCAAAGCCCCAAAATGAGCAGAACATGATGGAGAGAGCTTTAACCACTGACTCTCTGATGCACACTTCAATCTGATTAGTAGTATTTTATACGTCATTATTCAATATAATTAATATAATTATAATTAATTAATAATTATAATTATAATAATAAATAATTAGAGATGCAATTTATCGGGCAATAAAAACAGCCGATAATCAGGGCCAATTATTTCATGTCAATCAAAAGGGGCGCAAAAATGTGGCAGCCTGCATGAACCTGCATGAAGAAAAAGTTTAATGTGTCAAATTAAGCACTGTCCAAGTTAAAGTCATAACGCATTAATTAACGCAGTGCCGTTAATCCTTGTTCTATTTGACCCGTAGTTGAAGCCAGGGTTGCCAGATCCGCGGGTTTCCCTTAAACAAACATTATTTGTAATGCACCTCTCGTCTAATAATTGCAAAGGGTTACTTACCGAGATGTATCATGTCTCATATAATCGCTCAATCAGCGTTTCGACCTAAAGAAAGACTGCAAATAAAACAGCTTGTGAATAATCTTAACTTAAAGGGCGCTGTCTATGGGAGGGTCAGAGAACCCTCAGATTTCATCAAAAATATGTTAAATTGTGTTCCGAAGATGAACGACGGTATTACGGGTTTCCAACAACACGAGGGTGAGTAATTAATGACAGACATTACATTTTTGGGTGAACTAACCCTTTAACATTGCATTTACCTCAGGAAAGTTATCTCCAAAGAGAAAGGAAAACTTGAAATCGCATCATATGACCCCTTTAACAGTTGGTTAGTTAGCTATAAAAACACTAGAGGGAGTTGTTAATTTTAACCTCTAATATTATGTACCAAACGGGAGGGTTCCCTGTATAGTTTACAGCATTAGTTGGGAGAGATTATTTTTTTTCCTTAAGAAAACTAAACTATCTGTATTGGTATCGGAATCGGCAGATATCATTCTGGATAATCAGCTATCTTTATCGGCTGAGAAATGTAGTATTGTGCATCTCTACTAATACAAATTTCTATTAAAAAAATTCTAATAAAAATTATTTTTGTCTTGTTTTCTATGAAAGCCTGTTTCCACCACTGAATAAAAAAGTAAAAAAGGTAATTGCAACTATTTATCTCACTTTTTTGTTTTTCCTCGGTTATTGATCTCACAATTGACCTATCGGTAAGCCCCTCCCCCCCTTAGTTACTGTTGCTCACTCAGACAAACAAACGGAGCTGCTCACTCTCTTACAATGACAGCTGTCAGTGAAAACCTTCTTCCGAGGTGTTTCTGATCAATTTGGGACACAGATGGACCTTTAAGTAGGACTTAAATATGCCATGGAGGGATATATAAAAGATATTATAATAAATATGTAAAAATACAGATCACAATGCAAAAGGGAGAATTATGATACGGTCGTCACGATCACAATGATAACATCCCGGATCAACACCGTTCATATACCGCAGAGTAAGATTAAATTAATTTACATTTAACCAGATTAATATGGAGAGGCACTCTATATAGACCTTCCTTTATGTGTTTTTGACTTTCCCTGCACCGTACATGACGTGAGAACTGTTCACTATTTAGGTTTGTACATTAGCATGGACTCACTAACGTTAACGCTAACGTTAGCTAATTTTAGTCAGAGATACCTTGCTGAAGCACAAGATGACATTAACATTCTGCTTGAGCAGATGAAAAGTGTAACTTAATGAGAGTATGACAACCAGAAAATGAACGTTTTCATCTTCATTGTGATTGGGGTTGAATGCTTAGGGACATTTTGCTCTGTTTTGGATGGATTTAGGAAATGGAATAAAATAAATGACATTGCCTATCCTCTCAGGATAACTGGAATTAATGTTACAAGTACCCCAGGTACATCGTTTTTCCATTTTTTGCGAGCTTCGGATCTTCCAATGTTTCTCTATGGCGCTGAAACCTAAAGATGTCCGAGTTCCGCTCCCCGTGCAACTGATACTCGACTGCCATTGGCTCATCTGTGTTCGGGGGGAGGGGCTTACCGATAGGTCAATTTGGACTTGTTTCTCACAGAATTTTGAGATTCACAACTTTCAGAAATAAACTCAGAATTCCGATATAAACTATATAAATTAGCAATTACGAGAATAAAAAGTTTGAATACATAATATGTATTTCCATTACCATACAAACGTTTGGGGTTTAAGATTTTTTTTTTATGTTTTTGAAAGATCTCTAGGCTGCATTTATTTGACCAAAAATATAGTAAAGTAAAATAATACTGTGAAATACTATTACTATTTAAAATAACTGTTTTATATTTTAATATATTTTATATTTTAATTTATTGTAATGGTAAATCTTATTATTATCAATGTTGAAAACAGTTGTGCTGACTAATATTTTTGTGGAAACCATGATACTTTCTTTTTTTCAGAATTCAGAATATAAAGTTCAAAAGAACTGCATTCATTTGAAATAGAAATATTTTGTAACATTGTAAATATATTTGTAATCATTTATGATCAATTTATTGTGTCCTTGCTGAATAAAAGTATTAGTTTCGCCAAAAAGTATTATTAAAAGTATTTAAAATTCAAAACAAAAATAAAATTACAATTACTTACATAGAAATAAATATACAGTAAGTGTACAGAGCTTCTCTTCAAATATCCATGACAAAGTGAGACAAGAGTGACCTGCAAACTATCTGAGAATCCCTCCACCTGTATCACTCTACTTCCTGTGTGCAACCAATCACAGTTCATTCCAATGATTAGGACGGTGGAAGGGAAAGTGATGGGTGGCGGTGAGGAGGACTCAAGTGTTGTATCTGTCAAGAAGTGGCTCAATGAGAAATTGTGGGCTGCGTGTGATTCCATTAAGAGCTAGTTAGCATGCTCAATGCTTTATATCTGCGGCTGACAGGGTCTTACAGCAAGAGGTGCTCAGACACTCACTGACATGTCAAGAGAAACAAAGAACATGCTAATGAGCTGCTGTTAGTGTGCTGATGTGTGTGCAGGTGGGAGCACGTGCATCTCTCACACGCAGACCCAATCACTTAGCTGAAACAAATTTCAGATTGGAATGAAAAATTTGGATATATATATATATATATATATATTAGATTAAAATTAATATTTAGATTGTATAGTTGAATATGATTTTATACTATAAACAGTTAATGTATAAATATAAAATAATTAATGTAATGGTTTTATGCTAATTGTCAAATTTTTATTACCCCGGCTAAGATTATTTTTAACACCACATATGACTTTTTTGGTTTTTCTCTCAACATATGCCCACACTGCATATCTATATATATTGCTTCAGTAAATGTAAAATGTACAGTGTCAGATGCACATTAGTCCATGACAGAGGTTACAATTAATTCTCAGTCAATCCTTTTTCTCTCATCTGCCTTTTTTTTTTTTCTCACAATTTCCATATTCATTTGTCCTTAGAAGCTTGAAGAACTCATGCGTTTCATGTCTAACGTAAAGTAAAGAGGAGCACAGGCAGGGCTAATGAGGTCTCGAGTGGATTTGTCCGGGTCCAACTTTCACTGCAACACCAATGACACTTTAGTTAATCCAATTACTCTTAGATCATGATCAAAAATGCATAAACCTGTGAAATGATCCCATCTCAGAATGGCTGTGATGGCCTTGTTAGTGTCCTCTCCACCCAGACCTTCTATTTTTTGAGGAGGTTACAGCCTTAAATCGTTGCATTTTACAGTTCCATTTATATTCTTTCAGGCAATTTTCAAGTATTTCATGCAAAGTTTCCAATTTCTTGTGCTCTATGCTCTACAAATTAAGCTACAGGAATAACATGACACATGCGTGTGATTGTTTTTGTGGTGCATGAACAACACTCTACTGGTTCTTCAGGTGCAATTCTATCTGTTGTGCTTTTTAATATTCTGACTGTCCTATAGAGTTAATCAAACTTTGCTTAATATTGAACTTCAGGCCGCTGACAGACTGAGTCGGCGAGTTTTCTTTTGTTACGGTCAGCGCATTTCAATAAGCCTCCACCAGAGAGTTTGGATGAGATAAAGTTTATTAATAATTTACAGCCTGTCCTCGTGGCCTGAGCTATGCCAGATCATTTAGGCTCAAGCACACGTCTCAGTCTGCTGTCAAACGCAGCTTTTATGTCACTATTTCCAAGGTCAAAATAGTGGTAGCATGAGATATACAGTGAGAGGTCACATCACAACACTCGGCCACTAAAAAGACTCTCAGAGCTGTGTGGATCTCAAAGACTCCTTCAGAAAGGTTCAGAATAATCTACAGAGCAATCCATCACAGCTGTATGACAGCTAACTTTCTGTCTCACACAGTGTGGCCTAGAGAGAGAGGATGCATGGGTCAGATGCCATTCATAACCATAACACTCCTCCATTCAGATATAATGCGTGTCATAGAAGGGCGAGTTTCATAGTAAGTCAGTTAAACACAGATGTGCTTAAACTGCAGATATGAAATTCAATATATTTAAATCATACAACATATCATCAGCAAGTGTCTTTTTCATATTTACTCAAGATTAAGATTTTTTAATCATGTTAAATTTAAAACTATTACCATACATAAATAATATTAAGGGTTTAATATATATTTATAATTATAATAATTAATAATTTATGTTTTTTATCCCAGAAACAAAAATGCTTTAACAGAGACATTCATATTGGCATCAGTGATACATGCCTTTACTCATAATTCATGGTAAAAAAATGCTAATAAAAATATTTAAAATATAAAATTTTTATGTAGTTTCTACATTCATTTGGAGATTCAATGTGAAAATGTATTTATTATTACAAAATTGTGTTAAGTACGACTAACCATGATTAATTAAAGAAAAATGTGATTAATTATTTTAATATATACTGTATGTATATATATATATATATATATATATATGTGTGTGTGTGTGTGTGTGTGTAATTAAAAGAATAATGTACAATATATGAATAAATGTAGAATAATAAATGTAATATGGAAAAACATGTAATAATAATAAATGTAAATATTGAATAATAAAACGTAGAATATAATAAATGTAGAATAATAAATGTAATATGGAAAAACATGTAATAATAATAAATGTAAATATTGAATAATAAAACGTAGAATATAATAAATGTAGAATAATAAATGTAATGAATAATGAAATAAAAAAATTAAAAAAAATCAATATTTCATCCTAAGCTGTCTTCAGTCAAAAAACAAAAAAACATTACAAATAAATAAATTAATTGCATTTTATGTATTGTTGCTTGTAATGGAAATGATGCAATTCTCAATTTGTGTGAATAATTAAATCAGTTTTGCAAAAACACATTGAAGTCATAGGAAAAGCAGCAAAAGTCAGTGATGAATACACGGTGAAAAAGTTTTCAAGACAGTTTTAATGTGACTTTCATATACTTTCATATATTTAGTTTTACTAAAAATCACAACCTCTGTGGATCTTTTATACTTTAAAAATATAGTATATATAAATGTTCAAGCTAAGCTAAAGTCCTTTCATAAGAGAACTGTTGGAGAAAACTCAGAGCAGATGATGTGCAGCTAGTCAGGGTTCCTCAGCGGTACGTCAGTATTCCCTTTAAAGTGAGGCACATGAAGCGTTCATCAGCCGGCTGTGAGATCTGTGGCTCATGGTGGGAGTCTGATGTATAGGTGCTGTGTAAGAGGGCGGTACTCTGACAGGAACACAATGAAAAACAACCCCTTCTACATACGGTCCTGCCAAACTGTCAGAGACATGGCTTCATCTGCCATTCCTCACAGCTGCAGGATACAATGAGCCCACCAGCAGCTCTGAAACAGAATACACTGAAACACGGACTTCTGAAAGTCACCAGCCTGTACGAGACGTTAAATAAATGCCAATTACAGTGGACTTTTGTGGATTAACACCTGCGCTGGACCGTCAAATCCTTTGTTAAAGAGAGTACAGATATTTGGCATCACTTCACTCACTCACAAGTTGCAAACTCCCAATATATATATAAACTTATATATAAATTTTCCCAATAAAATAAACCTTAACTGAATACTCTGAATAAAATTAACCTTAACTTAGATTAAAAAATAAATAAATTAATCTAGTTGCAAGGCAATGTTTATCATTTTTAACTTGATTACTAAAATAAGAAAACTGAAATAAAAATGAATACAATTCTAAAAACATTGTCAAACTAAAGGGGAATGGGTTTTGTGAAGTCCTCTAAGACATTATATTCATACATAAATAGTATAAATAATAAGAATACTTTCCGTACCCACTGTATATATATATATATATATATGCAATAAATAAAGTATATAATAATATAATATATACAAACACTATTAGCATTGCAGAAAGGCATTCTACTATTATTATTGCTGAAGTATATAATATGCATGTGATTTGTGCATTAACACATTTCAAAATGCATGAATTCAAGAATGCAAAATTAGGAGCATTTCCATTCATGTACAGAACTTGCATAGAGATGTGTAGAGTGTAAACCAAAAATGAAATCAGAAAATACTTCCATCAAAGTCTTGGAGGTAAAAACAAAGCAACGCCAACTTTAACATTAGTTAGAAACCACATGGGTCTTTGTGTTTAGCGTGCTGGACCAGAAACACGTTTAAAGTGCCAATGATAATTTTGCTGACTGTCTTTGTCTCCCCTGACTTGAGCAAAAGGGGTTTGATATCTGTTTTTGATATCTTTCAGCTCAACTCAAATAAAGAAATCTCTTGAGCCGCTCTCGCCTGTACTCGAACACAATTATGCCAACTTGCATTCTCTCCAGCATGCACAGACACTACATCTGGGCCGGTTCTGCTTTGCTGTCCCAGTTCTTCACATCAAAAGGAAAATACCCAGTCCACACGCTCAGCGGGATCGGCCTCTTTACCCTTACATTTTCAGTGCTTGTGAGAAAGTTTCATCAAGAGAAAGCTCTATAGCTTGTCCGCGGCACTCTCGAGTGATTTGCTAAGTACCTCTGTAAAGAAGTCTTCTCCAAAGCTTCTGCGTTTGGTCGGATTCTTTATCAGGCCTGAATCCGCTCTAGTGGATCTGGTAGGTGTCACATCTAACGACTTCTTTCTTGGCATCTTCTTGCAAATGCATGGCTGAAAAAAAAGACACTTTTGATTAATCAAAGATAAATTCTGAAACAAAGTCAAATAAGATACACAAAAGCCTACAGACATTTGAGTTTATCTGAGTGTTTCTCAAATAAAATAAGCAAACAGATGCAGATACACTACAGAGCAAAAGTTTGGGGTCGGTATGATTTTATAACGTTTTTGAAAGTAGTCTGTGCTCAGCAAGGCTCCATTTATTTGATCAAAATTACTGTAAAAACAGTAAATATTGTGAATTATTATTGAGTCAAAATCTGTTAATAAAAAAAATAATGGGAATTAATGGAACACCAGTTTTAAAAATATGTTTCACTATTATTTACAACAGGATCTGCATTTTCATGGGTTTACATAAAATATTTTTGTTATAAGACAGAATAAAAACAGCTTTGTGTATCAAAAACACCAATTTCCTGCTAAATCTTCTTGGTTTAAAGGCAATTATCAGTTGTTTAATTTTCCAATAAAAGATTATATATTTTTTACATTATTAGTTACAGTTAATTACCCCTTAGCAGATTTGGACTCTATTACAATGTAAAATAACTGTTTTCTATTTGAATATATTTTTATAATGTAATTTATTCCTGTAATGGCAGCTAGGGTTATTACAGTTAATTAAACCTGAAACTAAAATTACCCCCCCCAAAAAAAAAATGTTACTTCAGATAAAATAAATATTTACTCAAATAAAATAAAATCTAAAAAAGATCCAGCTAGTTTTCTGATTTTAATCTAGTTTAACTTGATTTACTAAAATAACTAAAGCTGAAGTAAAAATCATCAAAACTATATAGATAAACTTTTAAAAAACAAAAACTAAAAGTTACATAAAAATTACTAAACCATTAACTAAAATTAAAATGAAGAAAATCTAAAAATAAAAACTGATTAAAAAAATAAATAATTATAATAGTATATCGACAGTAAAATTACACTGTTTTAAACAGCCATTACTTCAGTGTTCAGTGTCACATGATCGTTCAGAAATCATTCTTATTATTATCAATGTTGAAAACAGTTGTGCTTCTTAATATTTTTGTTGAAACTGAGATACATTTGTTAAGGATTCTTTGATAAATAAAAAAGTTCAAAAGAACAGCATTTATTTGAAAAAAGAAATCTTTTGTAACAATATAAATGGCTTTAACTTCTGGTAAATTTATTTATTCCTTGCTGAATAAAAGCATTAATTTCTTTTATATATATAAAAAAAAATCCTTACGATCCTCAAACTTTTTAACAATAGTGTACAGTAAAAATGTTAGGGTGTTCATGTCTGTAAGCACAATGCGGTACGAGTTACACAAACAATAGTAACAGTGATGCTTGACTTACTGTAGCAAGCACCACTAACAGACGTGATAATTACTGAACATATACAGCATGTAAATGAATTTAATTTCACAAACGGTTTCATATTTCAACCCCAAGAGCCCTGTATTCTGAACCACCTGTTCTGCTGCTCTGCACAAGTGGATGTAATTGCTTTTTGGATGAAGTAGCCGACATGCCGTATTGTCTCCAACTATTTGCATGGCAGTGACAGAAAGCCTTTTATCCCGTCTATGTTATCGCGCTGCTATCTGTAATACGGATGCCAGGTCGGTCGCCGGTTTTGGAGTCGGCGTTGATCAGAGGCAACACAAATAATCAGCCCCCCCTTTTGCTGTATTATGGAGATTGCATCTGAGGGAGTGACTGATTGTCCCCAGTTTATCTGATATTAGGGGAAATTGATTATTCAGACGCTTCAACAATTGTCTGTGGAAGCCCGTGGCGAGAAAACTCATTCGCCTGATCCTGAAAAATACAGGCCCAATGCGGCCGGACGGCTTTCATTATACCAGATGGGAATTTAGAGAGAGGAAATTTCCTGCCTCTGAGGATGAAATAAATGTAGGACAGATAGATTTTTTTTTTGCCATACATCCAGTTGTTTGTCATAGAGAGACAGGGGAGACCACTCTATGTACTGTACTGTTTGTAGAGTACACTGTAAAAAAAAATTCGATAACATTTACGGTAAAAAAACGACAGCTGTGGTTGCCAGAATTTTACCGTAAAAAATACGGTAGCAACATTTTAGGTTTTACGGTTTTAACAAATTTACAGTTAAATACCGTAATTTCATTAACTGATATAATGTTGATATACCAACCTATTGAAGTACTGAAATCTGTTTTGTACCTTTGTAATACCTTTTACCTGTAATACCTTTTGTACCACAAATTCCTCGTATGTGTAAACATACCTGGCAATAAAGCTCATTCTGATTCTGATTCTGATTCATTCTAATACACTGATAACCACCAAATGCAGGTTGTGATGAGAAAGTCACATGATGAAACCAAAGCCCAACACAAGCAGCTTTTAAATAATAACATATATAGAAGGTGCACAGTGTCATTCACACAAACACTAAACACCATCATGGTAACACACATGAAACTGAAATAACGCAATAAACATTCATTTAACAACATTAGGTGTAACACACAACCCTAATATACAAAACTGATAATAAAAAACTAAGAAGAAACATAGTTATTTCAACAAAAAAACATCAAATTTGAAATGTAACGCAGGGAATTCTGGGAATGTCAATTTACGGTTATTCACTGTAAATTATACGGTCTTTTTCTCTTCCAAAAATGGTATACTACCGTAAAATGACATGCAATGTCCAATACAGTTTTTCACTGTATATAGTAGGGGAATTTACCGTTAACCATTTAACAGGTTTTTACTGTAGCATTTACATTTTACAGTCTTTTACCGTTAAATTCACGGTCATTTTTTTAAGTGTATTTTTCTTTAGCTATTAGAATCTGACTTCTGTTTTGATGCACTTGCAACCAGTCTGAGTCACACGGATGTCATTCAGCATCTTCTGAACATGAGCATGTTGACATTGAACAGTGTAGAGAAAATGCCATAATGGAGAATAAATATAAAAAGTGCTGCAGTTGCACACATACAGTAAGGTCACCAAATCCGGTAACCTGTTATGATTCCTTGTCAGCTTTGGTGACTCTATTGTATACATTTTTTTTTTTTTTCTTTTTTACATCAGAGCTATATGCTTTCTAAAATACAGAATGAAGATGTTTAGACATCACCAGCTGTATATCTGCAACTGTTCACATCACAGCAAAACGTCGCCAGACTGGTAACATTAAAGCCTGTAACTGGTAACATTAAAGCCACTTTACGTGAAATAGAAGAGGGTAACGGATTTCGGTAACCTCTAATGCTGTCTTGTCAGATTTGGTCACCCTTCTGTATCTCTGCAGTTGTTCCTATCAGACCAAAATGCTTTCTAAAATACAGAAAAGACCACTTTAGACATCAGCTGAGTGAAATTGGGTAAAAATGAAGTAATTGTGTGTGAAATAGAGAGGGGTAACAGATTTTGGTAACGTTTAATGCTTTATTATTGGATTTGATGACCCTGCTGTATATCTGCAGCTGCTCACATCAGACCAAAATGCTTTCTAAAATACAGTAGAGAGAAGTTTAGACATCAGCGGAGAAAATTTGAGAAGCATTAAAGCCACTGTTTGAGAAATAGTGAAGGGTAATGGATTTTCGGTAAGCAGTTATTCTGTCTTGTCGGATTTGGTGAAATTTCTGTACATCTGCAGCTGTTCATATCTGAGCAAAATGCTTTCTAGGGTATCAAATAAAGGTGTTTAGACATAAGCAGAGTGAATCTGGAGATCTTTTTAGACATTCTGTGTGAAATAGAGGGGGTACCAGATTTTGGTAACCTCTAATGCTGCCGTGTCTGATTTGGTGACCCTGCTGTAGATGTTCAGCTGTTCACATGATATATAAAATAAAGAAGTTTAGACATAACCAGACTAAATTGTAAATGGAACGAAAGTCGGAAGCAGAATTGTTAAATCCCTTCCCTTAAAAGGGCGCTATCATACATTTTGGCATTATTATCCTGATGTCATACTTTAGTTTGATCATTTTTAACTTTCTCTGCCGCTTATATTTTGTAAGGGATCCAGGTCAGGCCGGAGAAACATAATCGTGGACCTTTTGTTTTAAAATTTGTGATTCTTTCAGAAGGACATTCAGAGAGGAAGGTATGGACGGGAATTTAAGTATAGAACACTGCATTATTCTAGACCCATAAATCATATAGAGCTCATTCAGCAAGCAATTTCATCAAATTAGACTCCTGTAGCCTGTGGGAACAGCGGTGTACAGTTATTCACACAGGGTGGAAGGTGTGTGTGTGTCGGGGTGACAGCAGGGTCATCAGCCACTTTAATTAATAAGAGAATACCTCTGGACAACATCCCAGAGCCCAGCTATCATACAGCCGTTCTGTCAACACGCACTGCCAAAACTCTGGGGTCAGTCCATGTGAGGTGAAATGCAGAAGGACATGATGACTAGTTACAAAGGAAGATGTCGGAAGAGATGTGAAAGCATTTGCGTGTGTTTAAAATTAGATTCCCCACCAACTGCGTAGCTTAAACTTGGCTAAAAATGCCAACACCACATTTCCTCAGTTCAAAATTTAAACTGTAATTTTCTGCTTTTTAAGGCATATTCTGCAATGATTTTGACGGGGAAATCCGCATTAACAGCATAACTGATTTAAACATGGTTAATAAGAGTACTGCTCTCTTATTGGTAGCAGATAACGCTATAATCACATTAGCCAAAATGTTAATAAATAACCACATTAGGGATGGGAAATGTGCATTCAGTAAACTTGCTTGAAGTCGTAGCCGTTTATTTTCCCCTGAAGTTCACATATACTTTTATATGGCAAGGTTGTATTAAATTTATCAAAAGTCACAATAAAATGAAATAAATTTACAATGTTACAACATATTTATATATAAAATAAATGCTGTTCTTTTGAACATCATATTAATCAGTTCATCGGTTCTGAAAAAAAAAGTAAATCACAATTTCCATGAAAATATTAATAAGTGTTTCTTGAGCACAACATCAGCATATTAGAATGATTTCTGAAGGATGATGTGACACTGAAGACTGGAGTAATGATGCTGAAAATTCAGCTTTACATCACATAAATAAATTACATTTTAAAATATATTCAACTACAGGTGCATCTCAGTAAATTAGAATGTCGTGGAAAAGTTCATTTATTTCAGTAATTCAACTCAAATTGTGAAACTCGTGTATTAAATATTCTAATTTGTTGAGATAGTGAGTTGGTGGGTTTTTGTTAAATGTGAGCCAAAATCATCACAATTAAAAGAACCAAAGACTTAAACTACTTCAGTCTGTGTGCATTGAATTTATTTAATACACGAGTTTCACAATTTGAGTTGAATTACTGAAATAAATTAACTTTTCCACGACATTCTAATTTATTGAGATGCACCTGTGTATATTATTTTATAATATATATTATTTTAAATTGTAAAAATATTTCACAATATTTCTGTTTTACTGTATTTTTGCTCAGTTAACCACAGCCTGATAAAATACTTCTTAAAAAATTTTACTGACCCCAAATGTTTCGTAATTCTTCATAACCAGTATAATTTATTTTACTGCACCTTTAAGACTATTGCAAGATGCAGTTGCTACGGGGTTTTGAATGTTTTTAGTGCATTTCTACAAAGATGCTATTGAGGTCTGAGTGTTTGCATGATGGTTTCTTACTGGTCCAAGTCAAATGAGCCCATTCTGATATTCAGATTTTTAGATATGGCTTGAGTTCCTCCTTCAGTGCAAGTCTGTGGGATGTTTTTGCCCATTTTATCATCCAGCAGGCATAAATAGTCAAAAAAAAAAAAATCACACATTTCCCCCTCAACATGCTGCACAATTACTAATCAGTTACATGAGTTATTAAACAGAGTTAGAGAGTAGAAATAATGGATATAAGAAAAGATAATTTGGTCTCCACCATGGAGACAGATGAAACACCAGTCTATATTAGCACCACACAGACACACCTATTGAGTGGCTTTAACGCTGATTAAAGGAATAACCAATTTGAGTTAAATGAGGTTGTTCCTCTGATGCAGCAAAATTACTTGAGTAACAGGTCTTAAGTAAAGTACCGTTCATTAACTCTGTACGTCATTAGCGTTTGCGAATAATGTCTTCTGATTAGACTCATCTATCCAAAGCATCTCACTTATTTATTTGACAGGGTCTTTTTGTAACTGTACACATGCACACACCCACAAACTCCACTAAAAAAATAAGAGAGACAAAATAATTGAGGGGCAAATTACATTGAAACATTAGAGACTGCATCAAACAGGTCAAGACACAAAGTGTGTGTGAGAGCGAGAGACAGAACAATGTGTGATTGGAAAATGAGTGCGACATTAAAGCAAGAAGCTTTATTATGTTAAATGGAGCTCTGGCAAATGTCACTCAACCCTTGAAACGCTTTGATGAATCAGACACTTCACCACAGAAAGAAGGTTTTATTGAGCTCTTAAATATTCAGTTTGGTCTTCTAATTCATTCCTGTTAGAACTTTGGAAAACCTTTTTTTTTTTTTTTTTTTTAAAGCCATTTTTAGAAAATCTTCTATTCTGGGTGCAGACTCAAGGTTTGCTGTTCAAAGGGATCTTAAAGGAATACTTTACCCAAAATAAAAATTAGTTGAAAGTGTGCTCACCCTCAGGCCATCCAAGCTTTAGAGGAGTTTGTTTTTTTCATTTGGAGAAATTTTGCATTACATCACTTGCTCACCAGTGAATGGGTGCCGTCAGAATGAGAGTCCAAACTGCTGATAAAAAAATCACAATAATACACAAGTAATCCACACCACTCCAGTCCAGCAATTAACATCTTGTGAAGTGAAAAGCTGTGTTTTTGCAGGAAACAACTTCATCATTACGGCACCCATTCACTGCAGAGGATCCATTGGTGAGCAAGTGATGCAATGCTACATTTCTCTAAATGTTTTCCGATGAAGAAACAAACTCATCTACATATTGGATGACCTGAGGGCGAGTACATTTTCAGCAAATTTTAATTTTTGAGTGAACTATTCCTTTTTACATATATGCTCACTGTCCCTCATGATCAACATCCGTCAGATGTACTCGATCCAACAGATTAAAATTGAAAGTAAGTCCATAATCGTATTTGCAAATATTACTCTCAACAGCAGGATTTGAGCACTGTTTGGATATTTTTGATAAGCGTTTGCATTTATGCATGTGGCAGACACTTTTATCCAAAATAACTTACACAGTACATTGCACTCAGGTCATGCATTTTAAGTTCATGCACTTGGAATTGAATCAATAACCCTGAGATGGCTTGCGTATGCTGTGTGCTATTGTAAAATGCAGATATTTGAGTTATTGATTGCATGCATATTCTGTTTATTAATTACATACTTGCATTTGTACTCTATTAATGCTTTGGACAACCATTAAAAGTTCAATATCAGCAAAATGACTTGAGTTTTGTGTAGAGGTGAATAATTCATTCATGGGTATCTCATACTAAATTCTTTCCAAACTTGATGTAAAGGAAAAAGATGCATTTAGGCTTATGAAAGCAACACTAGTTTGGTCTGATGCTCCTTATTTTACATTGGCTCGCATGTTGTCTGATATTGAAATGCTGTGATTTTAATTTTTATGAAGTATATTAATGTGTGTAGGAGAATAGTGCTGATATGTATTGCTAGGAAATGTATCAATGTGTGGAATAGCTGAGTTCTTGTCAACAATTTTATTATATAGTAATGGTTTAATTTCAGTATTTGTGTATTCCTTTACCCACAAAAATCTTCACATTTCTGAGAAACTGTTTTGGAGTGCAACTGTTTTCCATTTTAGCTATAATGCATGTCGAAGTGTTTTCTTGATGTTTTTATTAGCCATTTAAACAATATGTTCCGATATGTATTAGTGAGGGAAAATGATTTGCTTGCTTTGACCTTGTTGATGTGAGCAGGATGGTAAACAGAGAACCACTGGAGAAGATCCATTTTGGATCTTAAAGAGACCATCTGTTGGTAGAGAGAGCTGAACGTGATGTTATGAGATAAATAAGGCTGAATCTCACAGAAACATGCCCAGGTCACATTAACTCTAATATCAAATGTAAAGCACATTTTCCCTCTCATTGCATTTGTCTGTGTTCTCTAGAGTTTGTTTTTTTATTATTTATTTATTTATTAATTTAAAAACAGAATAAATTATAAGCATCACTCCACATTAAATACTACCAACATATTTTTTAAATATAATTTATTTAAATGTTTTAATACAATTTAAATACAGGACAAGAGTTCCAAAATATTTTATTTTATTTTATTATTTTATTTCTTTCTTTTGAGTTTTAGGGTATTTGAACAAAAATTACATATTTGTTTTATTTTTATTTCAATGAAATTAATGTACTATACTTTAGTTTGATAATATTTTTTATTTAATATTTTGTATTTTTACAGGACTTTATGGTACTAAATTATACTTATGGAATAGCTATGATGAAAATGTATATGGTTTACTATAAAACTGCAAACTGAGAAAATCTAAGCATGAATCTTAAAGTTGTTTTCCAAATTTAAGGTTGATAAAAAAAAAATTAAAAAAAAACGAGCTTTCAGTAAAGTCATGTCCATGATTTTTTTTCCCCTAATTTATGTATGTATGTATTTGTTTTTTTTGCTGTGTGTGTGTGTGTTCACATAGCAAGTACCAAACCTTTACCAAGATTTATACCATTCCAATAAAGTAAAACATTCTAAAACTCAAAAATGTCAGAAGAGCAAAAGAGATTTACACTTACAAAGGTTTTATTGTATTTACAGCAGGTCGTGCTCTTCATGCTGTAGGCTTGATTTTTTTCCAGGTTTCGGACACAGTCTGTCTTTACAGCATGGGAAGAGCAGTCACAGCGCAGGAAAGACATCACACTGGATTTATGGGTGACTGAGGCACAGGGACAATCAGGTGTGTAATCATGATCTGTCAGCGTCCTCTCATGAGTCCGAACCTGAGCTGCAGACAATGACATGACGAGAGACAGATCATCGCAATCACAGCCTTTAATCATACAGTACATAAATGCATGAACAGACACCTCAAACAAGCATATTTACACTGGACACACTCTTGCATTTAAAATCAGAAAAACAACAAAAGACTGAAACAGGATCTTTTGTATAAACGTCGAACAGTAGCAATGCTAATGGAAATGAAATCTATTCAGTACTACCCAATATGCCAAAGGGTGCAGTTTTCTCCAGTATGGTCTATGATTGCATTCAATACAGTCAGTAAAATTATATTTATGGATGAGATATTTATGGACAGTTAGAAAAATGCTAGCTTGATTTATGAATGCACAGGCATGTATTTAACTCTTTTGGTAACTCAGCCAGTGTTGTGTTTGTTAACTAAATATTAAAACTATTTAAAATTATTTTGTTAATTGAAATAGAGCTAAACATAAAATAAAAATATTAGAGGAAAAACTTAAACTTACACTTAAAAAAACTAACTGGAATAAAATATATTTAAGTATTAAAATTACTGAAGCGCTGAAAAATAATCAATTATAAAATAATCAATTAAATCTAAATACAAAAATAAAAAATGATAAAAATTACAAAAGCACATAAAGTACAGTAAAAATGATTAATTTAAAATTATATATATATGTTGCATTTTTAAATTTTTTAATGAAAAGCAAAAATAGAAAAACTTAAATAGTATTTTCTTGTAAAACATACTCCAATGATCTTTATTTACCATGTCAAAAAGCATTTTTTACAGTGTATAATACTATTTAAATAATACTAAAATAACACTAGGGTAACCCAACCATATAAGCTACACTTAAAGTGTGCAAACTGCATTTGAAATGGAATTACAAATATAAATATGTAACAATGTTATTTAATACACCAACAATTCCAGCATCTTTCCTCTGTCTCGCTCCATTTTTGATCCCACAAAATGAATTGAATAATACCCTACAGAAAATGAATTGAACATGGACAGCTAGGTTTCCATCCACTCCCAATATCTAAATCACAGTATTTATGCATTCTGACTTTTTTATTGTCGCTAACAGTAAGTAAGATTTTGCTACAGTGGGCTGCAGATTTAGTGAGATCCGGTCTGTCGATCAGCGATCTGTATTTTTCAACAGAATCAATCTGTGAGCCACTTTTGCGTCATCCTGAAGTCTGTTGAGCTGATCCCACCTGTCTGAGCCATTAGCTGCCATGACATGACCTCAGATGTGCTGATTTCAGCTGCCGCTCGGCTTTCCTTCAGGTATCATCTTCTCGAGAAAAAAAATCTCACATTCATTCACTCTCAAATACCTCATCCTACATGTGCACCATGTCAGATTCAATTTTTTTTCCCCTTGACAAACTGGTCATGATTAGTTTCAACACGTAAAAAACATTCTTCACAGCTTCTGGTGGTTTATTGCTTTCATAAAACTACAGCAAAATGATAGAGGTGAAACACAAAAGCTTGTATGTATTGCTGCAATTATATTGGATACTAGGATATACACAAAACAAATCACAATGTGTAGTCAATGTCAGGTATATGCACTGTACTATGAAGACATAAAGAGACAAAAGAGGCATTGTAAATTTTGGCTCTTCTCATGTTCATCTCGCCACAATGCAAATGCGACATGAAAACATGCATGAAATCCATTCACTTATTCACATTTCAGTTTAGTGAATGCCACATATGAGCATAAATGAGTGAATTCAGATACAAATGTACTCACATTTTAATGGTTAAATTAGACTAGTTAAATTTAAACTAATATGTAGAATAAAGCAGTATAAACCTTACGATGTACACTGGAGGCCAAACGTTTGGAATAATTAGGATTTTTTAAATGTTTTTTGAAAGAGGTCTCATGCTCACCAAGGCTGCATTTATTTGATGAAAAAAAAGTAAAAACAGTAATATTGATATATATTGATATATCACATGATCCTTCAGAAATCATTCTAATATATATATATATATATATATATATAATCATGGGTCTGTAGCATCTGTAATGCATCTGCTTGTACATGTCAAAATTACAGCTCACTAACCAACATTTATCTATATGACAGAGTTCAAGATCAATAAAAAAAGCTGAAAACAATGCAATTAAGTCAGAAATGAGTTATCTGACACAACATATATCTGACACAGAAGCAAAAAATGACAGATGCAAATTCAATCAACAGTTTCACAGCACTTTTGCATGCAGCGTTTCAGCGAAAACACTGGCGTCTAATTCACTAACCACACTTCTGTCTCACTGTAGACTGTGCCTTATTAAAAAAATACACACACACTATTTTCCCAATTAGCATTGCAGTAATTCCACCTACAGAAATCAGTCGGTAAACAAAATTATGTTTAAAAGAGATGTTTGTGCACATTTTCTATTGATCATGGCAGCAGTAATTCTGCAGATGATCAAATGATGGAGGACAGCATTATGACTAGGCACACATCCAGACGTACGCTGCGCTTTTGGCATTTTAAAGAGACAATTCTACAGTCTGGATTACAGATTGAGTAATGTATTAAGGTCCCAGTAAAGTTGCAACATAGCAACACAACCTAGGACTCAGAACAGACCCGTAAGATCAAGAATTGCACAGCATAAATGGTTTCAGTGCTGAATTTGTGAGGACATTTGCTCTGTTTACTTGTTTTAGTGAATTGGGCACTTAAACAATGCAGGCAGCATGTACACATAAACCCTGCAATTGTGCATTAACCCCTAAAAAGTGCAACAAAAAGAACAGGCCCGATTATATTATTTCCCTGGAGGAGTTTGTATCTCTAACCAATATAGAAAAGCAATTCTTGCACAATCAATAACCTATATGAAATACATATATGTTCCCGTGATTGTGTTTAGACAGGATATGCAATTGTAATTACTCACTAAAGGCACAGTATTGCTAAAGACCTCAGGGTCAGATAATAATAGAAAGGACAATATCCTCAAAGTGGTTCACATTAGTGACATGATGCACCTGGTGCATAAAATCAGTTCATAAAATGCAATCAAATATATGAAGTTGTAAAACAATTCATATTAGTAACGGAACCCAGGCTCTGCCTAAATTTCTTTAAAAAAAATGTACCTATACATACAATTCACTGCAGTTTCCAGAACACTAGAGACAGTAAAACAGAAATGTGTGAAACATTTCACACAAATTATGATTACACAGGTATATTATTGATTAATAAAGACTTATTTTTGCGTGGTTCCTTGCATAATTTTGTGTTATGATGACTTTACCCTACTTTTACTAGTGCATGATGTGTAAACTAATACATTTTAATGTTTGCATTACATAATCAGCTCCTTACGTATAGCTTTTCTGATGTGCTCGGCAGCGCACCCGGTACAGCATTGCACTTGCACGAATCACGATAAAAGAGCTCAAATAAATACTTGTAGAAGCAAGCTAAAATGGCATGTTTTGCTTCAAGTAATGTGTTTTTATCTCACGTTTGCTTTAGTTAACACTGTCGGTTAGGTTTAGGGTAGGGTTTGGCGTAGATAACAAGGCTAAAAAAATCGCTAGCCCGACGTCCCGGGGCTATTGTGTCAGTCGGGCTACCAAAATGCATCACCGCCCTGCCCGATGGGCTATCTTAATTACAGGGTTCAAAACGCGGCACGGATGTTTTTATATGAATGTATCTCTGAAGGGAACCAACTGCACTCTAAAAAATGCTGGGTTGTTTCAACTCAACTTTGGGTCAAATATGGACTAACCCAACCGTTGGGTTAAATTTTTACATTAAATTTTTAACCCAAAAGTTGGGTTAGTCCATATTTGACCCAAAGTTGGGTTGAAACTACCCAACATTTTTTAGAGTGTGTCGGGGAGGAGCCGAAGTCTGCCGCTGTATTCATATGAAATTTAAAGGGGACTGAGGCGATCACGAATTCATGTACAGTTTATGGAGCTGATCGCAAAATTTTTAGGGGGGCTGAGTAGTCATATAGCCCCCCTAAAAATGGCCTAGCAACGCCCATGCTGCAATGCCTGATAAAGTAGTGTAGTGTATATATAATGTATATAATGGTCTTTTTATGTGGGCTAGTTACATTTTTTTTCAGGCTACCAAAATCTGAAGAGTGCCTGCCCAAAGGGCTACCACCAGGGATTTAGAAATGTTGCAAGCAAATTAAATTGCGAGTAGAGAAAATTAAACATGCTATTTAGCACCAGACATGGGACATTTCTCTTGAAAACTGCTATGAAACATTCTACAAACAACATAATATCATTTTGCAACTATTTTATACCCACAGGCATGTTTTTGTATGACAGACCCGCATCTGCAATGGAGCAAAAAAATGATATCCCTGTGGAAAAGTGAAGCGAAATGTACCCGAAGCATCATATTTCAGGTTTTTCAGAAATATAGACAGTGTCACGTATTTCCAATGAGCTTGAATCGTATACTAGTGTTTTCAGCAGACACTGTTCACAACCGGCCCTAGAATGCTTGCAAAAATGACAACGGTGGACACGCTCACGGAACTGACCTCCTAGACGCGTCGGAAGGGATCATGGCTTTAATGAAATAATCCTCACCCGATCTCCACCGTGCTCTGTGTTTGATTCGAGAAATTGTGTGGGTGTTTTGGCTCTCTCTTTGGATAGCAGCCGAGTCCATGTCACGACGAGCAGCCAATTACTGTGCCATACTGATTGGCCTACGCATCACCAAGGTGCCAACCTGCCAAAAACAAAAGGTGTGAGAAGCGTGAGCCTTTGCCAATCCTGTGCGAGATCTTATCCAAGCATTTTGTATTATTTATGTTGCTGTAAAGTTCTCAACATAGTACTCACTGAGGCATAACACATTCTAAAATTACTAACCATCTAACTGGGGGCAGATTTAAAAGGAAAATATGTTTTGCAACAGGTGGCTTTCCCAGCTGGTGCTCTGTAGTGGCGTTCAGTATTTCTCTGTTGTTTATAGGAAATCAACAATGACCTTACTTACTTTTATTAAATATAAGTTCCAGGTCTAATTTCCCATTTATATTGGTCTCAAGAGTATACGGTCACAAGTGGTCAGTCATTTACATCTAGAATTAACATGTATCTCACATATATATACATGTATATATACACAGTATATAATTTCAAATATTTATATTTATCATTTATATTTGCATTTAAAAAATGTATTAATACATGTATATTCATTATATTATTACACGTATTAAAATAACTTACAATATAGAAATATATAATATAGAAATTAACATGATAAAATCCCCTTCTCTCTTATTTTAAATGTTATCTCTATTTATCATTTATATTTATATTTTTATATTATAATTTATATTATTAATAATTTATTAATAAACTGTACAAGTAAATTATTATTATTATTATTTTAAGAAGTAATATTTGCATTCATAATCTTTCATCAAAACGTAATAGCTTAACCTTTGGTCCAAGATATTTTTTCCTTTTCAATCCTGCTATACTTAAAAATATGTTTATGTTTAAATGATTACAGACATAACATGTTTATTTTATTTTTAATTTTTTAATTTTTTTCTTTGGGTAGAAGAAAAGACACTGACCTTTGACCCTCCTCTCAGATGTGTCATTTTTGCAGATGGACAGCAACTCCGACACTTATTTAGACAGCTTGCAGGAGGAAGTGAAGAATTGCTTTGTCATCTCATTTAAATCCTGTCCATCCACCAACCGCTGATTGTTTCACCTGCCGACATCCACCTCGCTGAGACGAAAATGCCTCCAGGAAAATGAACTCAAGGGAACCGAGCTCTTAGATTGTTCTGGCAGTGGTGAACCGGGTTGGCAGAGTGGTATGTGTAACACACTTCATTTTCCCACCACATGCTGAACTTAGCAAGTCAATCGATGGATCAGCGTGAGGACTATTTGGAGGCTGTTGCCAAGGTTTTGTTAAACAGTGGACTAATCAACCTCTTCACACATTACAATAACTCACAGTCACATGCAGCTGCTGAAGGCTATGATGTTTTGCCATGTTTTCTAAACTGGACTTCGGGTGGGTGATATGCAGAAAAATCTTGTCAAATGGTACACATTTTTGAGTACGTTGAGAATATTGTGTGTTTTCTGTACTATGCTGAAACACTGCTGAATCTTCAGTGCCAATGTAAAAGAGATAATTTAGCCATGAATGTATTTTGAAAATTAGTTCTCTATGAATGTGAATAAATTATAAATAAATAAATAAATAAAAACATAATAAATTAAACAGTGAACCATGTATAAAATAACACACACACACACACACACACACAAAACATCTAAATAAATCAAATTAATTTAGTATAGTCATGTATATGAGTAAATAAATGAAAAAATAATAAATGAAATAAAACAGTAACAGTGAAATAAGTAAACAGTTATAAATTATAAAACAACATTAAATTGTTAAATAAAAAACAGTATACATATATGAAAATGTATAACAAAATATTCTTATAACATACATATTCTTATAA
>NW_015627890.1:1985715-1991265 GCF_001515625.1 Sinocyclocheilus rhinocerous | reverse complement strand
TTATATATATATATATATATATATATGCGCGCGCACACAAGTAAGTACACATTTACACACTTTATATAGAGCTAGATAGCTAGATAGACAGAAAGACAGACAGACAGACAGATAGATAGATAGATAGCCCACCCTGAAGCAGCCGTGTGTTAAAAAAGCAAAAACAAACAAACAAACAAAAAATAACAGCAACTCAGCACTGATTATCATGATTTACAGGGGCAATGAAAGAGTCACGTTTTCTTGCACACCACTAAAGACGACGCACAGAATACAGAACTAGCAATAAAGAGTTTTTACACAGGCTGCTGATGATGAACCAGAGAACAATGTACAATAAAATCTATGATTGTACATCAAGTAAATGTCATAAATGGTGTTGTGAAAGGTCAGCGTGTTGTATAAGAAATGGTTCATGAAATTTAAATCACAGTTGGTGCAGGAAGCATTGTCCTGAGCTGCAAGGTTCAGTGACCAACACTGAGTTTCAGCATGTGTAAATAAACTCAACTAAACTTGCATTTTGAGCTAAAACATATGAAATAATAAAAAAAAGAATAATCAAGATGTTACATTCTAATGGCAAACCATTTATAAAAACCGTCATCACAGCTTGACTCCATTTTCCCAGACACTTCGTCTCCACCTCCTTGTCTTCCCTCCGTCACAGTCCTCTCATGTTTGCTTATTTCCTCTCCGAACACATTATTCCTGCTTTTACTCTGCCAATCAAATCTACATGCCCATTAGTGAATGGAGACGGGAGCGGATCACAGCTAATTGTTTCTCCACACATCAGAGCAGAGATCTCACACATTAAAGGGGCTCTGGCTCTGAAATGAGAACAATGCAAGGATCTGTGAGCGTTTGGAGTAATAGGAATTATGCTAATAGCCAAAATGATGAGTTTAGAGAGAAAAAAGTAGACAGAAACAGTGCCGTTCAAGAAAAAAGACCTGTTTTGACAAAATGATTACTTATTAATCTTAAACTTCTTTAAGTCAGTCAGATACGACACAAAGAGAAAAGAAAACTCAACATGTTGTCAAAAAGCAGAGGTGACAGTAGGACAGTAGGCCTTCTCTTAGTAACTGAGCTGTTCTGAAGGGTTTTTGGTCATTAGATACAGAAACTGATTAAGTCTCGGCTCAAATGACAAGATCAGCACTGAGCTTACTGCAACACTTGGTCTAATTCAGAGTTTGAAGGAACAGTTCGCCCAGAATGAAAATTATATCCATTTTAATCATCCTCATGTCATTTCAAACCCAAGTTTTTTTTTCTTTTTCTGTCGAACACAAAATGAATTTTTAAAGAATCTTAATGCAGCAATTTTCCATTCAACAATATTTCATAGTGATCATGGAAACTCCAAAAGGACAAAAAAAAAGTAACAATAACTTTAATTTTATATAGCACCTTTAAAGAAGCATTTAAAACATTGTTGAATAAAGTTTTTTTTTCTTTTGCGCACAAAAAGTATTCTCATAGCTTCATATAATTGCGGATGAATCACTGATATCACATGGATTATTTTACAGATCTCCTTGCTACGTTTCTGGACTTGGGAACATTTCAGTTGCATTGCTGTCATAAATTAAGAGCCTGAGATTATCTAATATGAACAGGTAGTGCATTCCACAGTTTTGGATAGACCAAAACTGAAGTCATTATTCATTGCTATTTATTCATTTAGCAGGCACTTTTATCCAAATCGACTGTCTGGATGGGAAGGTTGTTTCACCAGCAAGGAACCAGATCTGTTTCCCACGTTGTTGTGATTTGATCTGAAAGGAAACAGTGTATCCGTGTGATGCAGCTGACACAGACCATTACTTTCCATAAAAAGTAACTAAGTAACGTAATTAGTTACTTTTTTAGGGAGTAACGCAATATTGTAATGCATTACTTTTAAAAGTAACTTTCCCCAACACTGTATATAATTTGTGATTATATTATTTCTAAAGTCAGAAGTCAGGGCTGGTAGAAAGTTGACTCCATATTTGGTGGAGCACAAATTATGTGCTGGCTGGGTTGTGGGCTGGGCGTGTTGAAGGGTTTCCCGGGGGCTTTCTCTTTGGGCCGTGTGGGAAGGTGCTTATTGGTTCCACCGCAATGCAACCAACAGCGACTGACTAGGCCTCCTCTATCGCAGTTTGTCACCAGCCGTGCGCCAAACAGATGGAGCTCACACAGCGCCATGCCATGCCATGAGCTACCTGGCACTGAAAAGAGAACGAGGAAAGGGAGGGTGGCTGAGAGAACTGGCGAGGACTCTGTCGGTCTGACTCTACTGGATTCTGACATTGTTGATTTCCAACATCTTGATCTCCTTCACAACTTCTATCAGATGTGGGCCATCCAAGTTAACCTTTACAAGGCGAGAATAACAACCTGGATGTCAAGACTGCAAATGCATGGTAAATTATGCCCCTCGAACATACAAAAAAAAAAACACATCAAGCTTGGCTTAAATAAACACCAGTGCAACATTCAAGAAGACTACAGAAAAGTCTTCTTGATTCATAAAGAGAATCAAAATTGACATCCCAATGGCAACCTTGGCTCAAAAACCCTGATTTGCAGAGCACTTTGTGGTTTATGGATGTGAAGTCCTACTGTCCATAAAAAAATAAATAAACAAACAAACAAACAAATAAATAAATCACAAACTGAGACCCAATGGATTAGGATTTGCAAAAATATCCTACTACATACTGTAAGTAACAAGTAAAAAGCACCATCAAAACCGAATCAGACAAAAAAATAACCAAAAATGGCTATTAAATTCTATATTCAGCCAAACGAATGGCCCGAAGACAAATCCAACCAAGAGACATGAAAGAATCAGCATCATATTGCTAAAAACAGCAAACGTATGAACTCATAAAATGTATACCTTGAATGCAATGCAACTTGCTTTGGATAAAAGCATTTGCCAAATGCATAAACATATAAAATGTCAGGGCATTCACGGTTATCTTTGGAAGAGTACCAGAACAGAAACCCAATTAGATTGAGTATTATTATTAAAACAAAAAAGGGAAACACAAAATGGGAATAGGTCCAAAAAATGTTTCAGTCTCATGCTGTTCCAAACCTTTAATATTTTTTCTTTTTATTTTGCATAATGTTAAAGGGATAATTAACCTAAAATGGTAATTTACCATAAAATTCTGTTGTATATTAAGACATTTATCTTCTACAACATTATCTTCCACATAATAAATTCATACAGGTTTGGAATGACAGGATGAGTAAAAATATGACAATTATGTATGTATGTATGTATGTATGTATGTATATATGTGAACTATGCCTTCAAAGTTTCTAATATTCCAAAGTTGAGATTCAAAAAAAAAAAAAAAAAGCAGCATAAAAGTATCATTCAGCATCCTTATGACTCAAGTCTTCTGGAACAAAACGATAGCTTTGTGTATGGTAAAAACTGAAATGAAAGTAGTTAGTTGCAGAAGATTTGACAAGACAGAATAAATGGTGACTTCAACTGACATCATGCTTGACAGTAAATCACCATCCACTTTCTTATGGAAAACAGAAGCCTGGACATTCTACAAAACTTCTGCTTTGGTGTCCCACGGATAAAAAAAAGTCATAAGGGTTCGAGCGTGATTAAAGGCAGGGTAGGTGATCTGGTTCAAAAACATTTTTTGTTATGCTTGATGAAAGTTAAGTGTTAAGTGGTCTAAATGTATTTATATGTATTTATATTATCTGTGGAAGGCATATGAGCGTAAAATGTTCCTCCAATCATATCCCTCGATCCGAGGGCTACGACAGGCTGTCATCAGTGCGTTCCATTATGCCACTGCAGACCGAGTGAGAATGGAAGGCGTTATTATTGTAATATTCTGTACTTTGTACTGTAATGTTTTCTCACCGTTGAATGAGATATGAGGTTATCTGACTCCACCAATGCCATCGCTCATCGTCTCACCTGTGCGCGTTCATGTGTTTTGGAGGAGGCGTGGCTTTGGAGAGTGATTTGTAGATAGGGTGGGATCTTATGCTTTCAAAGCTAGCTTGCTATTGCTAACTGCCTACCCTACCTTTAAATGCTTAGATTTTTTGAGAGCTCTGTTCCTTCAAATTGAGAATACAAAGAACAGAAGAGCTGACACTAAGAGCGACCCAGCGCTAAGAAATAAGTCCTGACAATGTTAAGACTCAGCAAATGTAACCTTCCCAGAGAGACGAATACAGGCTGTTCTAGTCTGCACAAAGAAGAAACAAAACTAACTTTTTGACCCTCATGGCCTTACTGTACACAAATTAAGAACACATTCTTTCCCATTTCTCAACCCAGCACTCACAATTTCAGCAGAAATGGAAAACCAACAAACTCCCATACCTGCTAGGAAAAAGCCCAGAACGTGCAAACATTGCTGCAAGGTATAAGGGAAGTCAAGGCGTAAGGACCTGTGGGATACAAACTCTGCTGAAAGTGACCTTACTCAGTCAAGATTGGCCTCTTCAGATATTAGTGTAAACGAACAGAACGCATGCAAGAGCAGAATCCACCATTAAGAGTAAACGCTTGTGCTAATCCTAAGGAAAAACACCAAATGCCTTCTAATCCCCATCTGTGAATGATAAGGCATAACACTTCTAGTTTTGGATCAAAAGGATAACTTTATTTAACTTTGCCGTTTGTTCGTGCCTGGAATCAAAATCCTTTGCTTTGAACAGCAGTGGTCTGGACACAATGAAGTCTGTTGATTAATCGACAAGAAAATGTGTCTTTCAGTCGAACAAATGCTCTGGTTGCTTGATGTTTTTCAGATGATTTTGTGTGAGCAGCGCTCTGAGATGCAAATAAATTTTGGAAATAAATCTGAATGCCACATGGGGCAGAGATGGGGGAAAAAAATGAAATTATAATTAGTAATGCTGAACAGTGACTTCACACGAAGCAAAAGAGTCAACATTAATTCATCTTGGGATATTTTCGTTCTTCTTTGTCTCTCTCTCTTTCTTTTTCTCTATTATTGATAGGACATTTTAACTATTTCAAATAGTTAAAAGAGCAGAATAGCTGGGTCATTATATAATTTATTAAATAAAATTAAATATAAATATAAATATAAATTAATTTATGAATTTTTATGACAATTTTCTTGAGAAACATCAAATTTTACCAAATAAGAGAATACATATTATAATCTCACAATTATATTTTGGGCACCCTGGTTTTCAGGTTTGCTTGAAATTGCTGTAATGTCCCTTAAATTACAGTTTCTGCAATGTCCACTTTTTGACTGGATGAGTCTTGACTAAGATAATGACTAAAAAATGTTGAAGTCAAGATTATCTAATTTATTTCTGTTTTATTTTATTTATTTATTTTCTATAATCTAAATACATTAGAATAGAAAACAGACTGAAAAATAGATTAAAAACAGATTGAATTTAATTTTAATTTACATTTTTAGCTTTAATTGTCTTTGTAATAAGAAAATATTTAATTTTACTGTCCACAAAAAAATCTGTCAACTATTACTAACCAAACACCCCCCTGAAAACCCCCGT
>NW_015627890.1:1983450-1985586 GCF_001515625.1 Sinocyclocheilus rhinocerous | reverse complement strand
TAATCACAAACCCCCCCCCCCCAGTTACTGTTGCTACGTCCGACAAGCCATGGTGCTTTCACGCCACACATGATGTTCTCATGCAGTAAAAAATACTTTCCTCTTTACTAGTTATAGCATGAAATAAACATAAATGAACACTAGAAGGTATCTTGTTTCAACCGTGGAAAGACGTCAATACACAGCATTTTTCAAGTTCAAGTCCACCACCATTAATCTACATTCCTGTCTGGTTTGTTTGTTGGACAAAATGGTAAATAAGGCATTATGATTGGTCAGATCGCCTGTCAATCAAGCTCACGGCGAAGGGTCAATTGCCTGTCAACTATGGTGGGCATACATTGTAATGGTTCGCAATATTTTTATGACTTTAATTCAAATAGATATTGAAATTTGAGGTGAATCTGATCAAGAAAATAACATTGGTTGGCTAAACAAGCCCTTCCATTGAAATTATGAGTGAAAATGGTGAAATTGTCAAATGTTACAACCCATACAGTTTGTCCATAACATAGTTAAGAAACTACAGCATATTTTTCCGTTTAATATCAAAATGGTGTAATTATTAAATTTGGCAACTAGCAGATAAAATATATCAACTAAAACCAACAGTTGTTTTATTGAGAAAGCATATTGTTTTCACACTTTTCTCCTGATATAAAATGTACCCTAAATTATAGAATGACTCAGTTCTATATTATATTACATGCTAATAATGACTTTCTAAGTTTAAAATCTAGCAAATGTATCACGCTGTCAAAGAATGTGTGGTCTCATCTAATAGACTAAGCAGCTGAAGTAAATCACTTCTATTTTAGCCAATGATTATTATTAAGTCCTTCTGCATGACAGAATAAGAACATGTGCGAGAGTGTGACAGAGAAAAAAATTGGACAATCTGTTGCCACATCTAACGCTTTCACCAAACTGTCAATTAAAACATGATGCCCAGATGTTTGGCTCCCTTCGTTAAGTTTAATCGAGATTTCTCCATCAATTACGAGCTACGCTCTCATGGTCCGTATCAAGCGATGATTGTACTGCACTTTACCAAAGTGGCAGCGTTGTAGAATGCTACTTTATAGGGACACACACAGTTGGGCGTCCATCCTATGTTGTTTGATAATGACGTTTACTCGCCCGTAGCTGATGGGAACCCTATTGTTGAGGACTCGTTTTTCCTTCTCACCCGAGGGTGGTTGTTTGAAAGTGTTGGCTGGTCTACAATAAGAAAGTCTAACCTTGAATCTCACCTTGGAAAGCAAAGCAAAGAGACAAAGTTCAAATTAAAGACTCTACAGGACTGGGTTGTATATGATCACACACTGTGTGATGGTAGAAATGTAGAAATGCAGAAATCTTTGGTTTGTATCAAATTCCAAATAAAAAGAGAAAATAATCAATTGAGATACAGTACCTTTTGTTTAAGTATTTAGTTCAACTGTATTATTTGAAAAAAAAAAAAAAAATCTGCATAATTATTTAATATACAGTGGTTATAGAAAAGAATCACCCCCTTTAAAATAATCACATTTTGTTGCTTTGCAGCCTGAAATGAAGATGGACAGTTTTTGTTTTATCCAGCTGCATTTACTCTGTACTGTATAACATCCCAGTGAAAGATATAACACTAACATGTCATAAAAAACAAATAAAAACAAACAAACAAACAAGTAAATAAAAAACAACAACAAACAAACAAACGAATAAATAAATAAAACAAACACATAAACAAATAAATAAATAAATAAATAAATAAACAAATAAATAAATAACCCAGAATCACTGAGTTGGAAAAAGGATCACCCCCCTCCTAAAACTGACTTGTAAACTCAATCATGTGTAGCTAATCACCTTCTCAATGGCACACAAAGCCGTTTGACTTTCAACTATGATCGGCTGTGCTCATTTTGATCAGCTCAGCATGAAAAGAGCTTTCCTGGAGTATTTCGGTCCATGGTAGTGCAACTGAAGCAAACAATCAACTATGGGTGGCAAGGCACTGTCAGAAGATCTCCGGGATAAAGTTGTGGACAGGCACAAAATTATTTCAAAGGCATTATCAATGCCTAGAAGCAAAGTGAAGTCTGTTATTAAGAAGTGGAAGGTATTTGGTACAACACAGAGCCTCCCTGG
>NW_015627890.1:1974028-1983389 GCF_001515625.1 Sinocyclocheilus rhinocerous | reverse complement strand
AATCACCCCCCTTTAAAATAATCACATTTTGTTGCTTTGCAGCCTGAAATGAAGACAGTCTTTGTTTTATCCAGCTGTATTTTAGTTGGAAAAAGGATGACCCCCTCCTAAAAATGAATTGTAAACTCAATCATGTGTAGCTAATCACCTTCTCAATGGCACACAAAGCCGTTTGACTTTCAACTATGATCGGCTGTGCTCATTTTGATCAGCTCAGCATGAAAAGAGCTTTCCTGGAGTATTTCGGTCCATGGTAGTGCAACTGAAGCAAACAATCAACTATGGGTGGCAAGGCACTGTCAGAAGATCTCCGGGATAAAGTTGTGGACAGGCACAAAATTATTTCAAAGGCATTATCAATGCCTAGAAGCAAAGTGAAGTCTGTTATTAAGAAGTGGAAGGTATTTGGTACAACACAGAGCCTCCCTGGATCAGGACGTCGCTCCAAACTGGATGAAAGAGCCAGGAGGAAACTGGTCAGAGAGGCGACCAAGAGGCCTGAAGCAACTCTAAAGCAGCTGCAGGAATTTATGATAAAGGAGGTTCATTGTGAGCATGTGACAACAATATCACAAATTCTCCACAAATGTGGCTTGTATGGGAGGGTTGCAAGAACAAAGCCGCTCCTCAAGAAAGGCCTCATGCAGTCAGACTGAGCTTTACTAAAACGTACCTTGAAGTTTCTGAGGCAGATGAATTATTTGACCTCAACACCAAACGATATGTCTGGTGGAAATCCAAAACAGCTCAGCATCCAAATAACAGCATTCCTACAGTAAAGCATGGAGGTGGTGATATCCTGTTATGGGGGGTTTCTCTGCAAAGTCTAGATGTGCAAAGTTAGTAGAGACATATCCCAACAGACTAAAGGCTGTAATTAAAGCAAAGGGTGGTTCATCAAAATACGGACACAAGGGGATGATCCTTTTTCCAACTCAGTGATTCTTTTTTTTTTTTGTTCTGACATGTTGGTGTTATATCTTTCACTTGAATGTTAGAAGTTGCACAGAGTAAATACAGCTGGATTAAACAAAAAACTGTGTCTGTCTTCATTTCAGGCTGCAAAGCAACAAAATGTGATTATTTTAAAGGAATAAAACATTTTATAATATTTTTGCCCAAGAAACATTTATTATTATTATTATTATTATTATTATTATTATTATTATTAATGCTGAAAACAGTTGTGCTGCTTAAATTGTTTTTGTGGAAACCATGATACACTATCATTCAAACGTTTGGGTATACTAGAATATAGAAATAGATATGTATACTTTTATTCAGCGAAGATTCATTAAATTGATAAAAATGAAAGTAAATACATTTATAAAGTTGTAAAAAAAATCTATTTTAAAGAAATGTTGTTCACTGAACCTTCTGTTCATCAAAAAATCCTGAAAAAAAGTATCATGGTTTCCACAAAAATATTAAGCAGCAAAAACTGTTTTCAAAATTGGTAATAATTAGAACCATTACCCATTGAGCACCAGTTATTATTGATAATAACTAAGCATCAAATCAGCATATTAGAATGATTTCTGAAGGATCATGTGACACTGAAGACTGGAGTAATGATGCTGAAAATTCAGCTTTACATCACAGAAATAAATTACATTTCACAATATATTCAAATAGAAAACAGTTATTTTAAATTGTAATAATTTTTCACAATATTACTGATTTTTCTGTATTTTTGATCAAATAAATGCAGCCTTGGTGCATTTTCTAATATTTCTAATATGCATATTCTAAACTTTTGACAGTTAGTGTGTTTATTTTATTATTATTATTATTATTATTATTATTATATACTGTTAAACGATTTTGTTCATACAACCTACCTGTACTTATGACTTTTCTCCAGTAAATAATAGTTGTGCCTTGCCCTCTTTTTGTTTAGAAATAGCAAAAGGATACAGAGTCTAAATCTCCTCTAAATCTCAAATCTATTTCCGCTGCTATGCTGGAAATTACAGAATGCAGTTCAAGACCTCTTGCTGAAAAACACAAACACATTTAGAGCTCACACAGATTACGACTGGACCCTGGGGAGTGACTGGACCCTGGGGAGTGACTGGACCCTGGGGAGATAACACTCCTCTGTGAGTGAGACTGTGCGCGCTGACATTGGACAGGGGCTTTATCAAGCCCAGGGGCATTGTGGGATACCAAAGGACCGAACAGATCATCGCTCAGGGGACCGGGGCTCCGGGTCTGCCTTTAATACCTGCCTGCATTGAGCAAACCCAAGCGCCATTTCACATTTCCCTGCGGACGGAAGAGTGATTGCCCTCTTCTCATATCACACATACTGGTTTATGCACAGAAAGAGACGCGCAACCCTCGTGGGCTACACAAAAGCGCAGAACAGACTGGCACCGGAGAACAGTCAGGCTCATGGGAGGTTGGCGTTCTTTCAAGACATGAACAAGGAGTTAGAATCTGGTGCCTAAAACTGTGCTCTGATTCACGATCTACCCCAAGGTGGTGCTGTGCTATTAGCAATCTTCTGGTTTCCTTTTGTCGCTGCCATTTGTATTTTTGCCCATGTTTGATAATGACATGCAGTGCGTGTGAGGCTGAATTTTGGAGAGGAAAAATTAGTCACATGCCGGTGAGATCAGTTTTGAATATCATGCCTGCTGAAGTCGCGAGTATGTAGGGAAGCACAATGATGACTTATCAATGTGAACTCAGATCTATATTTTTTAACTAGGTGTCTGCATCTTATAACAGCTGCTTCTCAAAATACAATTAAACTGTGATTTAATAATAACATCATTGATTAGGCTCAGAACTGCAGTTTTGCAATCTTTACAGCTTATAAAAAATAAAATTATGAATGCAAACATTTATATTACGACTGCTAATTGCATCTTAGAGCACTCTATGTGCGAATGAATAACAGCTGTGCTGCAAAACTGTCATGCAAATCACCATTTCAATTAGTGGTCATTTGTGGTGAAGTCCTGACCAATCATCATACAGAGCTTCCAGATGGGACAAAATACAACAATGAAAGCCTTACTGTGAAATGAACATTCAGTTGCATTTGTTCACAATGCAAGTAGTGCTCATAAACAGGTACCTATAGCCATTAAACTCCCAGTGAAGCACGCTTTCTGACATTTCCCCTGTAGAGACATATAAATCGGAGACCAGTGTAGTGCGATTTACGAACAAACGGCTCTTTCGAGCCTCTTCCTTTTAGTGAATCAAAAACATAAAGCGAGATTCCGCTACATTCCAAACGAGATAAATGCACCTCCGAAGGGCACTTCGGAGTGAGAAAAATCATGGCTGCCAAATTAAAGAGTCGTTCCAAACCTAAATGCTCAAAACTGGGCTTCAAAGAACACTTCAGAGTGAAAGATTTCAACACATACCGAGAGAACATGTGTAGTGCGATTCACGAACAAATGACTCAAAGAGTGAGTTCTTTGTAGTGAATCAAAACAGACTTGTGTAGCGCGATTTACAAACAAATGACTCTTAGAGCCGGTTCTTTAGTGAATCAAAAATACAAAGCGAGACCATTGTGGATAGATTCATGAGAAAATGACCTTTATGAGCCGGTTCTTTATAGTCAATCAACACATACAGCGTAACCACTGTAGTCTGATTCGCAAAATACACTTATCAGTCGTTTCTTTTTATCAATTGTTCAAAAAGACAAGTTACCCGTTTTATTCAGTTTGCCGAATTGAATCAATCAGAGAGGTTCCTTTATCAACATTTGACTCACTTACTGAGCTGGAAGTTTTCATTAAAGGGGTCATATGATGCGATTTCAAGTTTTCCTTTCTCTTTGGAGTGTTACAAGCTGATTGTGCATAGATAAGATCCCTGAAGTTGCAAAGACTAAAGTCTCAAAACCAAAGAGATATACTTTATCAAATTTAAGACTCTGCCACGCCCCCCTAACACTTTATTTGGCCTTCCGAACGTAGATGCATTTAGGAATCTTTAAGATTACTTACAACAGAACAGCAATGCATTTTATGGACGACCGTTTCGTGAACCTAGGAGATGAGGTAATTCTTTGTTTGCTATGACAATCCTGCGCTTCTGAATCAGCTACTGTTTTGTTATTAGTTTAAGTATTTGCTATTGACTGTTCAAATTAAGAATTAAGTTATTTTGTTTCTTTGACAAGGAAGAGGAAGAAGAATATACAAAAAAAAAAAAATGTTAATATATATAAAAAATATATATTTAAATGTGGTATTTAACATCATCTGTATATAAATATGTAATTTCCACATTTTTCATGAAACTTTAGGGAGAAAGAAATGTCACTGATCCCAAATGCATACATGACTATAAATGCACACGCATGAGCATGTGCTCAATGAAAATGAATATGTCAGATGATTATGATAGTTCTTGAGAGTGTAATGCGCTGCAAGAATGATGACTAGAGTGAAATTTACATATGAAAAAGAGTTCAATCGGAGGTCTTCTTCGTACATTACCGTAATTTCCATTTGACTGAGTGTATGATTAGATTTTTTGGTTATGAGGAATAGACAATTTGAGCCATTAGGTCGACAGATACGCTGACAAATAACTCTCGGTTAACTAGGGTTAAAAGAGTGTCTGTTTGAAGACTTGCATCACATGGATGTGGCACATCTATGTTTGTTACTGTAAAGATAGCACCGTATGACATTTGTAAATGTCATCAACACTTTTGCACTCTTCATCAAATACGAGCGATAATTTGGTACAGACGTGTGTGTTTGTGAGCATAAGCGTTTGAGGAGCAGCATGTAGTCAGTTAGAGACCCAGAAAATGTCATGAAGGGTTGATAGTGGCTGTGTTGAGTATAAAGGAGCTGTGAAGCGAAAAGACACATTACTGTGACATTAAAGAGGTCTGGGATGTGCTCATAAATCAATGCGAGACGTGCTGAGGCACCACAGATGATGTGCTTTGTGTGAGAGGGCTAAATGTGTCTTGCACAGCGAAGAAAAAACCTGTATGATCTTGCAATCGCTGGTTAAGAGTCAAGCTGACCTGAGATGACTTTGCACCTTGTGGATCTCATATCAATCACATAATCAAGAAACATGTTAAGTGATCAATGAAATTCACATGTGCGATGGGCCGTGCATGAGAGGATCATTCATTTAAACATGAAATACAGTAGGTCAGTTGCTTCCAATGATTTGAGCACTTTATATGTTCACTGACATTAAACTGACCCTCCCATTAGACAGAATGAAATTTCAAAGGGTCTGTCATGTGGACTGAGGGTTTATTTTAATCTCGAAGACCCACAACCTAATGTTCACGTGGTTTACGGTATGCAGGCTATTGTCCAGAAGCATATTAACAGCAGAAAAAAAATCATCTCCCATACTTAATTTAGTGTGGAACAATTTGAGCTGTCAGCTTAACTTAGTGTGATTTCATAAAAAAATAAAAGTCAATAAATAAACAATTGATAATGTTCTGTGTGATAATCAGCATGTCATGTAATTTATCTTATTAATTTAAAATTGACTGACAGCCAATGTTATTTTTATATCACTGATATTAGTTTTAGTATCATATACTATTAGTTTTGTAGGCATCACTAGAAGTCTAATAACCTGCCGTTGTAAAGGCTTGTGGAGGATATCTTTAAGATATAGTTCAAAATGCAAATTACTGGAAATGCAAAAACAACCAAAATGAGCTGAACAATGTTAGAAGCTTTTTAGTAAACCCTGTGTTACAGACAAGCATTGTTTACAGGCTGATTAGGGAAATCATTTGGTCTGTCGTATGGACTAATTGGCAAATTTGCAGTTTTCGTGCAAATTTTCTAGCTGATTAGAATAAGCTAAGAGGTTTGTTTGTAATCCCGAGAGGTCAGAATTATTTCAGGAATTGATGGTCTTATGAAAAAGAATTTGGAATTCATAAATAAAGTTATTATTTACATAAAAAGTTACAATGCAAAAAATATTACCATGCTTTTAAAAGAATAGAAACATTATTGCAGAGGTTTGTCACTGGAGCCTGTGAGTTTTAGCATTTGAGCATCAAACTATTATTTCGATTGACAGACTGACAGAAAACGACTGGCCGACTCTCTATGCCAGCTCAATTTTACAGACGATTATCGTCTGCTGGAGCCAGAAATAAGATCACAACCTTTCAAACAGAAATCAGCTCTATTGTAGAGCTCTGTAAGGATGGAAGATATGATAGCTATATAAGCGGACGGCTATTCGCCTTGCAATAATGTAATTTAACACCAAGCAGTCTTGCAACAATCTCTGTTCAAACACAATCAAGTCATTAGCTTTCTTTTCTTCTTTTTTGTTCAAGCTGCATTGTCTCAGATTGTGTGGTAGGGTTTAGGATTTAATTTAACAAAGCTGTGCACAACTGGAACTTATGATTAGTCAATTAATGTTAGCTGGTCATTTTGTCGTAGTTTTTCACCCCTCTTTTTTTTTTTTTTTTTTTTTTTTGTGAATAGAGGCCTATGCAAGTTAAATAACTTTCATTCAGTCTTCAAGTTTCCATGCACTAATATTTTGCACTTCTAAGTGATATATTTTCTTATCTGACAAATTCAAATAGACAGCTTGAACAATAATGCAATCTTCAAATGCATCCAACGTAGCATAAATGCAGTGATCACAAACTTGAATCATAATACATCATGCAAACTGGGTAGGTTTAAAGGAATAGTTCACCCAAAAATGAACATTTTCTGAAATTTTACTCACCCTCAGGTCATCCATGATCGAGATGAGTTTGTTACTTCATCAGAACAAATTTGGAGAAATGTAGCATTACATCACTTGCTCACCAATGGATGCTCTGCAGTGAATGGGTGCCGTCAGAATGAGAGTCCAAACAGCTGATAAAAACATCACAATAATCCACACCACTCCATAATAATAAAGTAATCCACACCACTCCAGTCCAGCAATTAACATCTCGTGAAGCAAAAATCTGTGTGCTTGTAAGAAACAAATCTACCATTAAGATGTTTTTAAATTCAAACGAGTCTTCTATCCATAATATTGTTTTCTCCATGGAAAAAGTTATTTTGTCTGAATCAGGAGAGAAATCTGCACAGGTCAAGCACCGTTTACAAGCTAAAACAGACCAAAACAGTTCTAAACAAAAGTGTAGGTGGATTTTGATGTGAGAGGACAACAGGAGAATGACTTTTTCACTCGAGGAAGTGTTATTATAGATTATGGACTCATATTTTGTTCTACAGTGAGAATTTTAAGTTTAAACGCCTCAATGACGGACTTGTTTCTTACAATCACAGATTTTTGCTCCAGAAGATGTTAACTGATTGACGAGTGGTGTGGATTACTGTGATGTTTTTATCAGCTGTTTGGACTGTCATTCTGACGGCACCCATTCACTGCAGAGGATCCACTGGTGAGCAAGTGATGGAATGCTACATTTCTCCAAATCTGATGAAGAAACAAACTAATCTACATCTTGGACGGCCTGAGGGTCATTTTAGGGTGAACTATTCCTTTAAATGCCAAATGCCCTATGCTGCCCTGCTCTCATCATTATTTTATCATAATAATAATAATGCTAGCTAGGAACTGCTGGATATTCCAGGTACCAGCAGCTGTACAGGGTGCAGTTGATCGGCCATTATTAAAACCCTGCAGAAATCAATGAAGTCCTGTCACATTAAGTAGATCTGTATTCCCGGCACAAACTCGCTGGAATTTAAATACTTACCTGGACGCAGACTGGAGGATTAGTACCCAATTATTGTTTTTAAATAACCAGTGTGGAAAGGGACCTTAAACACACATATATTAGTGAATCTTAGCATAGATTGCATCCTAAAAGTTTTACATACAGAAGTTATCTGTATAATGAAACCACAGACCAGAACTTTATGAGAGTTATTCTTCACCTTTGTTAACCATGTATGAGCACGGTAAAAAACAATTTTTTCAAAGTTTTAAATAAAACTAAAATTACTGGAAAATTACTGTTTCTCCACTATCAGTGAGGTTTACAATGCATATGCATAACTGAATTTAGATGTAATTTTCATATGTATAATGCATGATTAAAGTTCTTATGAAGCCAGTCACTTTTTTATTTTTTATGAACTTAAAGAAGAGAGAAATTGCTGTATTTTATTTTACCTCGCAACTTTAAAAAGTTTATTATTAGTAGTATATTATTAGTATATTATGAGATTGATTTCTGGAGGATCATGTGACACTGAAGACTGGAGTAATGATGCTGAAAATTCAGCTTAGCATCACAGGAATAAATTACATTTTTAAAATATATTCAAGATGTTTTTATCAGCTGTTTGGACCGTCATTCTGACGGCACCCATTCACTGCAGAGGATCCACTGGTGAGCAAGTAATGGAATGCTACATTTCTCCAAATCTGATGAAGAAACAAACTAATCTACATCTTGGACGGCCTGAGGGTCATTTTAGGGTGAACTATTCCTTTAAATGCCAAATGCCCTATGCTGCCCTGCTCTCATCATTATTTTATCATAATAATAATAATGCTAGCTAGGAACTGCTGGATATTCCAGGTACCAGCAGCTGTACAGGGTGCAGTTGATCGGCCATTATTAAAACCCTGCAGAAATCAATGAAGTCCTGTCACATTAAGTAGATCTGTATTCCCGGCACAAACTCGCTGGAATTTAAATACTTACCTGGACGCAGACTGGAGGATTAGTACCCAATTATTGTTTTTAAATAACCAGTGTGGAAAGGGACGGTAAACATTGGGAGTTTGAGTTATAATATGATTTTTTTTCTTGTGGCTGGAAGTGCCTGAAGCGAAATTCCAATCACGTTTGCCGAGGACACTGTGGTGCGTGAAGATTCGTGCCATGGGGAACATATGTAATTATGCAGAACTCTCTCTGTCATGCAGAAACACATATTCATATGCCAAATGAGATTAGTATACCAGCGGCGCATATCATACATCATATACATCACTATAAAAGATCCATTATCCCAATCCAGCATGGAACACAGCAGCAGAGATATTGGTATGTGATGGAGGTGAAGGTATTACAAACAATCAACACTTCAAATCAAACGCAGTACTCAGAAAAGACTGTAAATTACGGCAGAAAAATGTGGTTTGCCAATCTGAAGTGCTTATGCTGAAACTACCATTGTATGTGGAAGTACATAAACGCAATGAGAGTAAACAGTGATAATGGTGCTCTATTAAAGATTAAAGCTGCTGTGGGTTTAAATATGTTCAAGGCAGAGAAATGGTAAGAAATTAGGAAATTGTAAAAAGTTTGTGAGGCCCCTGCAAGTTTTTCTCTGTATTACTCTTGTTTCTTCTGCTAAAAATAATTAACATTCAATCAGAATTC
>NW_015627890.1:1959796-1973925 GCF_001515625.1 Sinocyclocheilus rhinocerous | reverse complement strand
TGGACCCCTTTTATAACTGTTCACTAACCTGATGTAACTGGTTGTTTACTTAAACACACATATATTAGTGAATCTTAGCATAGATTGCATCCTAAAAGTTTTACATACAGAAGTTATCTGTATAATGAAACCACAGACCAGAACTTTATGAGAGTTATTCTTCACCTTTGTTAACCATGTATGAGCACGGTAAAAAACAATTTTTTCAAAGTTTTAAATAAAACTAAAATTACTGGAAAATTACTGTTTCTCCACTATCAGTGAGGTTTACAATGCATATGCATAACTGAATTTAGATGTAATTTTCATATGTATAATGCATGATTAAAGTTCTTATGAAGCCAGTCACTTTTTTATTTTTTATGAACTTAAAGAAGAGAGAAATTGCTGTATTTTATTTTACCTCGCAACTTTAAAAAGTTTATTATTAGTAGTATATTATTAGTATATTATGAGATTGATTTCTGGAGGATCATGTGACACTGAAGACTGGAGTAATGATGCTGAAAATTCAGCTTAGCATCACAGGAATAAATTACATTTTTAAAATATATTCAAATAGAAAACAGTTATTTTAAATTGTAATAATTGTTCACAATATTACTGATATTACTGTATTTTTCATCAAATAAATGCAGCCATGGTATGAAACTTCTTTCAAAAATATAAAACAAAAATCTTACCAAACCCAAACTTTTGAACGGTAATGTATATATAACACCTTGCCTTACAAGAGCAGCACAAATTTCACACGGTTTTCCAAAACTCCAAGCACTTGTGCAAGAACACAACGAACATGTGCTCCATGGGGATCAGCGTGTACGCCATTTCTTTTTGTTGTGTTGTCATTAATGTCATACATGGAACCGTCTCTGCGGAGTTTGACCTCAACTTTTATCTCCGCACACACAAAGGTCCTGGACTAGCCTTCCTGAACCTCTTCAGATCCCCTATTAGTGATTCCCTTGTGTGGTGAAGAGCGGCCGACAGCATTCATATTTAATCACTACAGATCAATTATTAAACTCTGGGATCTTATCCCCCTTCTCTGGTGTGAAACATCTAATGGGATGGGACATATCCCCTGACTCCTTCTCTTTCCTCCTCCTTTCTTTATCCTCCCCTGGCCAAACGCTCCCACATTGAGGAAATTGGATGTGGAGCGGCAGTGGCACTCTGTAGGATCACTACCGCAGGGCTTCCTTTGTGTTTCGGGCCTGGAGCGAGGAAACCTGACCTGATAGTCTAAACAAGCCCATTTGCTCTGGATGAAAGTGTGGTTAGCGTGAAACAGAATCTCTTCCTCTACTCGTAGTGATGGAGGATAACAGCAAATAAGGAGACAGAATGCATGTTACCGAAAGAGAGAAATGGGAAGACAAAAAATGGGAAAATTCTCATCCTCATGGAGTTCTTCAGCAGCCTGCCTATCATGTGTTCAAGAAAACCTGTTTGAAAACAATCTTTTTTTGCTTTGCAATGTGAGGTGATACAAGCGTTATTATAGAACTAAAACCATAAACACTGGTGGAAAAAAAATTCTAAGTAAAATTTAAATAATATTTACAAAGAAATGGCAAGTAACCTATTGAATTAAACATGGAATTTTGAAGTAGAAAGATTGAAATAGGATTTACTTGTAAAGCATACTAATCTTTGTTCCCTTTCGTGGAACTTCGAACTGCGTCCTCTAGGGGTCGCTATGGGGAACGCCTCGTCGTGACCCGTGTCTGAAGCCTACATTGAAAAAACACGGTTCAGACGAAGAAGTGAATGATGTGCGCTACCGGCGCCTATTTTGTACTAGTCGCGGCGGTAGTGACGTCATGGCTGTCGCCGGCCAAACAAGTTGGTGTTTTTTCAATGTAGGCTTCAGACACGGGTCACGACGAGGCGTTCCCCATAGCGACCCCTAGAGGACGCAGTGTCTCGTTCCCCTCAGGGAACCATGGTTACATAAGTAACCCGAGACGTTTTATAATGTTAAAAAATATTTTAACAGTGAACAAATATGTTACATGAAATACATATCAACTGAAATAACATAATATATGAAAAAAAGAAAAATAGAAATGTTGCCTTGGCAACTACCTGAAATAAAATAAATTTATTTAGTTTAACTTGACTACTAAAAATACTAAAAATAAATAACATTAATAAAAACTACATAGACATATAATTACTAAATTAAAATGACTACATCTTAAACTAACAGAAAAATTAAAATGAAAACAGAAAATATAAAAATAAAGATTAATTCAAAATATTCGTCTTGTGTAAAGTATTCTCCAGCGTCTCCTCGTCCCTCGTGTGTGTGCAACGTGACAATTCAAAAGATAGATAGATAGATAGATAGATAGATGATAGAAAAAAAACTAAAATTTAAATGAAAAACGGAAAATATAAACATCAATAATGATAATTACAAATATACAAAAATAACTATTTAATCATTGACAACAACAACAACATCGATTCCAATAATGTTGTTTCTCTGTGACATTATTGTTATAGTTGGGACTCTGCTATTTTTACAGTATGATGATCCTAAAATAACACTGGATGACATCCAACACCTGAAATGAACTCAAGCGGATGCTAAAAGTCTGTTGCATGCAACTTGTGTGTCACCTTTCCAACAACATGGAAAATAACTTGAGAGTGACGAACGTACTTCCACATCTCCGTTCCTCTTTCCTTTCAGCTCTGTCTGTGGCGCTCTTTTTTTTTCCCCCGAAGTAATCCCTGGAGGTGCTGATATTTTATGAGGCACGAGGGCTGATTGAAAAAGACATTCAGACCCATGGCGGACTTGAGAGAATGGAATAGCTTCTCATCTTCCATTCCTTCCCTGTCTGCTCCTCTCTGCTACTTATTTCAGTCATTGTGGTTGAATTGGACACCTGCTGTCGGTAGTCACTGAATCTCCCAGAGCTGCTGTACATGTGCATTTGAGCGAAAGATGCTTAAACATATGTACGTGTCGATACGTCACTTGAGTGGAGTGAAATAGGCTATTCAGTGAGGGAGGGACTTAATTAGTGACCACTGGGAATTCAGAATGGAGCCAGGTGGTACATGATCCTAAAAGAAGAAGTTATTACATGCATTGACTAGCAAAGATGTTTGGAATAGCATGCACTGATTAATCATTCAGGAACATTAAGAATTTACACTTATAAAGGAATTGAAGTAGAATTTTGATTTTACATTGATTTTAAATTCCAGTTCAGCTGCAAACAGGATTCAGAATTGTACAATATAAAGTAGAATGAAACTGCCATGGAAGCTTCTTTCTACTACGGGATAAAAATACAAATAAAAAAAAGGTAATAGCAACAACATTTTACCTCACAATTCAAACTTTTTTCTTACAATTCTGAGAAGAAAGTTGCAATTAACTTTTTTTTTTTTTTAATTCTGTGGTGGGAAAAAAAATGAACTGAGATGTAAACTCAGAATTCAGAAGAAAAAAGTCAGCATTGCCAGAAAACAAAAATAAAATATAAACCCAGAATTGTGAGGGGGGAAAAAGTTGCAATTTCTTTTTTTTTATTCTGTGGAAGAAACAGGCTTCCATAAACTGCCGTATATGTAGTGCTTGATGTAATAATGAATGTATTTTTGTTTTTCCATTTATCATGCCATTATGAATTACCCCTCAATATAACGTCATGTTCAACACTTAACATACAACATATTAGAAATGTACAGAAATATAAGCTGATTCCTTTTTCAATTTGTAATTCACATACATTTTATAAAATAAATATTTAATCATTTAATATTTATTTTATGCACCATTATTGAATCATTATTTCCCAGAATGCTCTATTTACTCAATTTATTATACAATTAATCAATTTTTATGCCAATATTTATTTCTATACATGTATAAATATCACAAAACATTAGTACGAAAATTTGTATTTAATTTTTTGACAATATTAAGCTTAGTGAAATATGTCCAATTAGTTGGGGATAAAATAAGTCTCTAACATCAGGGGATACAGAGGCATACTTATTCCAAATTAATGATGTGATAATTTATGTATTGTGTCAGACTAATGAAATTCTTCTGTAATTCCAATTCAAATTCCAACTCTACAGCTCTACTCTAAATTCCATCCCTCAGTAAAGGTCCGATCACTTCCACCCGTCTTCACTTCACTTCCAGATGCAAACCGCTTAGCTCTGCATCAGAATGCTTTTGGTTGCCAGGCGACAGTGGCAAGCATTTTTTTGTTTTGTTTTTGTTTTCTCCCTCCAGTGATAAAAATGACTCTCTGTAGCACAATAAGGCTACATGAAAACCATAAGAAGTTGAGCTGAAATTACGGCTGTGCGATTAATCGAAATTAAATCACATAGGCGATAAATCGCGATTAGCCAGAAGCTATGATTGTCATGCGTATCTTTCAGTGAAGCACGGTTCTGTGATCAGTTGTAAATCTCCATCCGAAGGCCAGAGGGCGCTCTCACGCTGAAACTCCAAATACGTCTCGCAGAATAAACCCAGGAAATGCCTATAGTGGTTGCTGAATAAACAGAAGATTTAACTGCTTTCATTGATTCAATGTGACTAATAAACACACGACTACGACAATATATGGTTTATCCGAGTTCGTCTTATTATAATGTTTATTATACTAAAGTACATAATAATTCAATGCTAATCGACATAACCTGTATCACTGCTTAGAATACTATGAAATATGTTGCGTTCCTTATTCTGTGTAAGAAGCCACATCATCTCATAGAAGGATTTACTTCAAACACTCGACTGATGTTATGAAGTGAATTTGGAGTAAAAACATGTTATTAAATGTGTTATTTTCACGTGCTTTCAGATGGAGCAGCATTTACTACACAGAGCCGTAGTTCACTGACAAGCTACACAAACAGCTTTCATAATCACAGAACGATTTCTTCGATTTCATTATCGCGCGCATTATCGTCTGCGATTATGAACACGATTTTGCGTAGCTTGTCAGTGAACTACGGCTCTGTGTAGTAAATGCTGTTCCATCTAAAAAAAAAGCATGTGATGGAGATTTACTACTGATTACAGAACCGGCTTTACTGACAAGATGCGAATGACAATCGTATTCGATTAATCGTGCAGCCCTAGCTGAAATCAAATTAAGGTTACATTTCAATCTGCCATAAGTGATGGGATCCATTAACAAGGTTTAAATATGCAAATATGAAATAAATTAATAAATAAATAGCAATCTAAAATTGTCATTATGCAAATGCAGAGGTCTTCGAAGGTGGTCACCGTTAGAGACAGGCTTGGAGGCTTGGCTTGTGTAATTCATCAGAAGCTTTTCACATATCTAATGGTTCGCTATTTTAGGTCGTTTTGAAGGTTTAACGAAGAAATACAGCTAAAACTAAAATAAAAACTACTGTAAATCACCCTTAAATTTACTGTTACATTTACTGTTACTCACAGCCTCAAGTATCTTATTGCTTTTCTTTTTCTCCTTAAAAACAGCAGCAACAGTGATGTCATTTATCACCAATGTCCAATAAATTGTTATATTTATTATCAATAGTAATGGAAATAAAAATAAAGTGCATTAATGGCCACCCACTTTTTCATTGGCATTGGTTTTAAGTGTTTTAAAAGCATCGAGAGATGGACTTGACTATAGTATTTGCAGGGCTTCATGGGAGTGGGTGGAGCTCTGCCCACGGCAACTCTCTGATTGGTGGAATTTTCTCTATAGCATCATGGGTAATGTAGTTTTGCACCAGGGATTCCGCTCTTAAACACGATTATTTAAAACACAAGTTCAAATAATGTGAAATGATGGCTTCAACAAAGACATATACCATCAATTAACAATCTCAGAGCTTACAGTGTATCTGTCTTTAAAGTTAAAAATCATTTTCCCTATGGAGAAAATGAATGCCATTTTTACTTCCGTGCCTGATGCCCTCTGTTCTTACACCTAGTAATAGATAATCAGTAATCGTATGATGTGTTTCTTTTTAAAACCCCATATCGTAAAAGTACAGTCTATGTAATTCAGATACAAGCACTGTACACAAACTGTACCGAAAGTAAAAAGTTGACATTAACAAGACAGTGAAGATGAAAATGTTCAGCGGGCCTGTTAACGTGCGAGAACAAAAAATAAGAGTAAATCTTGTCGACCCTTTAAATATTTTATATTTTAGAAATGAGAAATGATTTCTAAAATCAGGAGGTGGAGAAGGCATTGCCAAAACTAGAAACAATTGAGCGCTGTGCTCTTTGACATACAAATGAGAGACTTCAAAGGCTTCCTTCGAGAAACTGTCAGCTACACACGACATCTACTATTCCCTGATGTGTGCGCCACTCTCCTGGAGAACTGCGGCTCTGAGCTCAGCAGAAAGGCATGCTTGGTTATGGGTGCACAGAGAAACAGGGTCGCGGCCCTCTAAGGCTTTTAACCTCATTTCTGAGGATCCAGTAAAGCCTCAGTTCTCCTAAGATGTTATCAAGTGCCTGAAGGGCAGACAAATACAGTAAGTATCTACAACAGCAATGTAGTCTGATCATTTTAACCACATTTTGAATGCCATTTCCATAATGTAATCTGCACATTATCAGTAAGCATGATACAGTGTGACAAAAAGTCATAAATGGGCAGAAATATTGACAGTAACATTATCTGTAACACTGTAAAAATATTATTTTTCTAAATTGAAAATAATTTTTGGAGTAATAAAAAGATTGTTGGAGCACATTTTACAAACTATTTCACATCAAAATTCAACAATGTTACTTGTCGATTCTTTGTAATTATTTGACATTTACTAGCAATTCCTTAGTGAAAACTTTTTCAAAGCCAGTTTTTCAAGTGAAGAAACTGAAGCCTATTTTTATGAAAATTAAGATTTTTGCATTGTGACCTTATTTTTATGATTCTTATTACTTTAAAGCATTGGGTGTAATCATTACTCCCAGTGGTGTTTTGCATACTTTAATATAATAACATTTTAAATATTTTTTTTAAACGACATGCATAAAAAAAAGTAAATAAATTATGTAAATTAAAAATATTTTGATGGCCATAATTGCCATACATTAAAGACAGTACAACAAATATTAGCATGATGTAAACATTCTTATTTACTTTTTTAATTACTCAGTTAATTAATTTATTTTAATGGAGACTGCGTTAAAATTAGATTTTTTTATTATTATTATTACTTCCAAGCACATTTTATTCCAAAATTCCTATTACTGCTATGTATTGGATGTTTTACTTATTCTCAGTGGTGATGATTTGCATGATTTTATATATTAAAGACTACTGTAAAAATATTATTTTTTACTTAAATGCCATATATATTAGGGATAACAAACACAATACATTTATGCAACATATGTACAAATACTAGCATGATGTATAACTTCTTAATGATTACTTTTTCACACTCATGTCACATTTATTTATTTATGTATTTATTTATTAACTTCAATCAATCAATCAATCATTATGGATATTGAGTTGAAATAAGAATCTGTGGGTAAAACTGAATTCATATTCTACTTGAATTGTCATGAAAATAATTTCCATAATAACATAATTTCTTATTTTTTGTCTTCTGATTTCATAGTGAAATATACAGTGGAAATATAACCAGGAGCGAACATGTTCTTAACAGGTTATGTGAGATTCACCCAAACACATCCAAGTATTCAGACGCGACAGCAGTTGCTTTGCAAACCAGACTCACCGCTCTCGACGATCATACAAACAAGCAGCATTTTTCACTCTGGTCTGAACAGAGACAAACCCCCTTCACAAACCACCTTCATTAGAGCTCCACTTCACACGGCTCCAAGCCTCGGCTTTAAATAGAGAATTAGCCGCTGGATCGCTCTCTCTTTCTCACTCACGGCTCAGGAATCATTACCCACAGTCTCAGGCAGTGGGTGGCCTAAGTGTTAAAATGATTTATTTTCGTAATAAATACTCAGTCTCTCTCCGTCTCTCTCTGTCCTCCTGCATGTTTATGCATTCCCCTGATGTAGCCGAGCCAGACTAGAACACTTTTACTAAGGTGACTTTGATTCCAGGGGGTTGTTAATGTTTTAACAGTCTTATGTGGCTCTACTCACTTTCTTTTCCTATTACAGGCCTTTATATCGGTCTTAATGTGCTTTTTCTGTGTGTCTGTTTTCATGCAATGCAGATGAGATGTGCTGTCCGGGTCACGGCACCATTTTTATGGGCAATGGTTAATTCTCTCTTAAAGTGTTATGAAACCCCTCATTTCAACAAAGGTCAGTTCTTACCACTGTTTTAGAAAATGCACGAAAAAGTAGTTAAATCCCACTGCGGCGAGGGGAGAGAATAAAACGACTGTCTGTGCTGTATTCAGTTTTATTTTGCTTATAATATATGTGTGAATGCACGTTTGTATTTTTCATGACTATTTGGCTGTTTTTCCACAACAACGTTTACTATTAAGATTTTAAATTAGACATGCTAATATTAAACTTCACCGCAACACATTTACAGATCAATATATCTGTCTGCATCTCATAAAACGAGTGTTTCACAAACAAATAGGTCATATCACATAAGAGATTCTCTCATAAATGCTCACTGCAATTCACAAATGTCTACAACAAAATGCTTTTGTATGCTCACAAAACAAATACAACCAGTCAATTTTATTCTAAATCAATGGTGATTTCAACCTGGAAAAAGCTCTAAAATCTATTAAAAAGTCTAAGTGCCACACATTCATATACAGTATATATATAAACTAATAGATCATCTCACATAAACAGATTAACTGTACAAGGAATCGTTCAAAAGCAGAGCTCTAGGTCTTTTCCAAAGTGTTTTTTCCCTCCTCTAGCTGTATATTTGTTTCACAGGGTTGCTGCTTTGCAGTGAGTGTTAAATAGCTTTTGGTGAGACCCATAATTTGTAACATCAAAGCTATGGATGTGATATTTTGCGAGCACTTTGAAAACTACACAGCCTTCATAGTGTATTAGTTAAATGTACTTTACACTATCTGATTAATTCCTGATGGATAAAATTACATTACAAAGAAACAGACTGCATTTATTCAAGCAAAACCTGATGTCAGCTCAGCGGCACCAACCCATCCTAACTGTTTACATCTCTCTTTGCACTTTCACATCAATTTCCCTGTCTTACTGTATGTTGGAGCATGCACTGCATGCGCTTGCAGGGAAAACACTAGTTGTGCTGACCAGTGTTGGGGGTAATATATTACAAGTAACTCGAGTTACGTAATCAGATTACTTTTTTCAAGTAACTAGTAAAGTAACGCATTACTTTCCATAAAAATTAACTAAGTAACGTAATTAGTTACTTTTTTATGGAGTAACGCAATATTGTAATGCATTACTTTTAAAAGTAACTTTCCCCAACACTGGTGCTGACCTCTCTACCTTTGGCCAAGAAGCCGTGAGATTAAAACAGCTCTGCGCAGAGGCCCTCGTTTTCTCGCCATCATCAACAGTCTCGCTCGCTCAACTTACTGGCCCCTGAGTCAGAAGAAATATAAATTCAGGTTATCCCTCAGAATTAAGTAGATAAGGGTCTGTGTCCAGAGCTTATCTTTAATTTATGCAGATACTCTCGGAATCCCACGTTAAGAGCTGGATTTGGCTCCAAAGTAGTCCAATTAGATGGTCTATTCAGCCTCATCATACTTATAATTCAAATTGTTTGGCTGAGTGAGGTTTATGCAATACAGGTAATGATGAGCTGGAGAATCTATCAGCATTCGCCAATTGAGAGTGTTTAATATTTATGACGAGTCAAGATGTCTTTTCCAGCTGAATACAAATGCTTTTCTGAGTGTGCAAATCAGCTGAAAATTCTCAATTTCTGAAGTGTTTTTGTCATTCATGTCTTCTGATTTTTTTCTCTCCTCTAGCAAGACCATTATGTAAACTAGATTGAAAAACAACATCAACACCACCACCACAAAAAATAAGATATTAATCCACACTTCACCGGGCTAAATCTTGTATTTTTAGATAAATGCTGCACGAGTTGGGTAAAAAATACCTGATTGTCGTGCCTGGCCTTTGCTGTCAGAAACCATTGAGTGCTTTGCGGTTTGTTTTGTGTTTGCTCTTTTATAAATGAACTTGCTCACCTTGTCGTGCAAAAATCAGAGCGTGTTTTTGTGCCCGACCGTCTGTCTTTCTGTAGGGCTCCGTTCAGACTTGTCTCGACGGCGAGAGTGATTTGATTGCCTGTTGGTTTGAAATAAAAATATATACATTGAGAAACATGGAAGCGACATTCAATCAGACGGCTGTAAATTGTCCCTCATATCAAAGTGTGAAAGGCACATGCAGTTCATCAACAATTCCCCCAGACTGCTATAACTAAAAACAGACAAAACTGAAGTCACAAACACCATACATCTAAGGGACAAAAAGGCTAAGGTTTTCTCAATATATGTGAATTGTAACTTCCTTAGTCAAATGGCTGATGATGGTTTAGTTATAGCGCCCCCTTTTGAAGGAATTTAACATTTGGTGCGTCTCCTTGAAATGTCTTTTTGTTAAAGTGCCCCTATTATGCCATTTTTACGGTTCCTAATATTGTTTTGGGAGTCCATCTAATTTTCCATGTGATGTCTTAAGTAATGTTTCTGTTCCCTTTCAGTCGGTCACTCTCGACGTCACGTCGGATGACCGACGAAATTGGGATCTCGCTTAGAGAGACCAATCTACTTCGAGTCTGTTTTTGTTGTCATGTTTAGTAAATTGTGATGTCAGCACGTGTTTTTTATTGTTCTAAGATATTGGAAAAAAATTGTGTTGGAGCAGTTAAATGTTTTTTTAAAGAGGAATAATATCTTAGATAGATTCCAGTCTGGTTTTAGAGCCGGCCACAGTACAGAGTCTGCTCTTTTGAGGGTCACCAATGATATCTTAAGAGGTGTTGACTCTGGGAGTTGTGTTGTTCTAATTTTGTTAGATCTTACTGCAGCATTCGATACAGTTGATCACGATATACTTATTGCTCGTCTCAAGAATCATGTTGGTGTTCAGGGCTTTTCTCTAAATTTCTGAAGGATAGGACTTTTTCAGTCAGTTTAGGTGTTTATTTTATAAATGCACAAAGTTTTGTTGTTATTATGTGTGTATACAAATAAAAGTAGACCATTTACAGATTCGATTGATGTATTGCTCTAATCTGTAAGATCAAAACTGAAAGTGTAATTTAAGTTCTTTTCGGTGTTATCAGGAGAAGATGCCACAAAACGCGTATCCGCGTTAGTCGACCCCAGAGGGTTAAAACAGCTCTGTTCACAGCGAACCATTTCGGTGCATGTCTCTTTAAATGATAATGACAGTGTGTGTGTGTGTGTGTGTGTGTGTGTGCGTGTGTGTTCACTACTCACTGCTCTGTGTGTGCACTTGGATGGGTTAAATGCAGAGCACAAATTCCAAGTATGGGACACCATACTTGGCTACACGTCACGCCTTGGTTGGAGATTAAAAAAAAAAGGAGTGAATGGATTTTTATCATTGTAGGGTGGTTGTGTCCACACACTGCTAAGACACATTTATATGCAAACACCATGTAAAAGTGAATTTAGCATCCAATGTCCCCTTTAATTTGTGTATTTATGATACATAAAATGCTATGTATGTTTTGGACAAACTAGAGACTTTTAAAGGGAATTGTATAGTGTAAGGAAATTGAATTACCCTAAAAGTGCCCATACTTGAAGAAACACCCATATACTGTATGTCTGTCTGTTTGTCTCTGACTTGTTTTACAGTATAAAGCTCAATGTCTACCTCAGTCAGAGCCTTCATGATGGATTCAACAGACATGTGACAGTCAGTCCTAATCAATATACCTCATTCACTCTCGTGCCCTCATTTGACTCTGATCTCATCCGCTCTCACAAAGATACGAACTTGCATTTTGCATTTCAATATCTTCCATCCCTAACCCTTGTGCCTAGTTCTAGATGTGTGGCACAATATGGATGAGATGAGGTCGTGCGCAGCATGGAACATGCTGGAACATGCATCCAGATCCTCATTTATGGCACATGTCCTAGATTTGCAGCGGAGAATCAAAATAAATCAACACTCACACTGTGAGATTGTGGTTTTAATGCAATTCTGTGCATGACGTGTCTATTAAAGAGCTAAGAACAGCATTTCAGAAAGTCTGATAGATATATCTGTTTCGTTTTTGGGGATATAATACAGCATGTTCTAGCTCAAATCAACATTGAGCACAGAAATCAAGAGACAATGGATGAGGAAAGGCTCAAAACTTAAGCTTGATTCACCTGGAGTCTCCATCCTTAGCACGGATTCAGCACCCACATGTCTGACACTACAGGGTCACGAACAGCACCAAAATAAACCCTCGTGGCTGGGATATAGAGGTAAAGTAGTAGTCATGGAAAAAGCCTGTCAGAGCTCTTTAGCCTCAGCTGCAATAAAAGTCTTCACAATGACCTCGACCTGAACTTCGACCTTAAAGAGGAACATGGAAGACTGACTCAGGTGCCACTATCACAACAACCTGACGAGAAACTTCTTTATAGAGTTCCTAAAACAACCTCTGACCCAAGGATTTCAACAAACTAGCTTGTTCTCTAATTAAAATAAAGTCTTTATTTGCCACCTGACATCAGCTAATGAACTTCATTACACAGCCTTAATGATGCACAAATTGAGTACATGGCATCTTGTCATTCAAAATCTGTACGATTTTCAAATACAACACGTAAAGATGTGTCACACCAGGTTTGATGTTGACAGTGTTATTTTAGTATGACTTATATACACTGTCAAAAATTTCCACCTATTTCAATTTAAAAACTTAAATTTAGTTGCTGCCTTAAATTTTTTTATTTATACAGAAGTCATTTCAACTCAAATTACATTGAACAGACTTTAAAAAAATCATTTAATTTATGAAAAAAAACTATGAAACTGCTTAACTTATTTTCATGGGTTAAAGTATTATAAAAAATTATTTAGGATTACAGTATGTATTAATATTCTGAATCATCTTTTATTTTAAAATTTTCAGTTTTTAACTTAATTTTAGTTTTAGTAATTCTGTTATGTGCTTTGTCATTTATTATTTTTAAAATTGGAAATATTGGAATGGAATGGAAATATTTCGATTTAGCTTTAATTTATTTTTCAGTTACTTTAGTGATTCAACGTCAGTCTCTCAGTAGTGACCTGTTGCACATGTAACTGATAGTTCATGGATGACTTTTGGTTGCTTTGAGGTGTCAGTCTCTCAGTTACCAGGCCTGATCTTTAACCGCTAGGCTACAACACCGCCGATAAATAAGTCCCATCCCTGCACACTTTCATTAAGAGCACTTTGTCTTCATTCCTCGACACCTATACAAGTTTGTAGTTCAGCCAATGGCAGAGAGCTGTTTGGTTGTGAGCGATGACCTAGGTGATGTACAGGGACAGAAGGTCATTCATCCCATGGAGGATGGACTCGCCAGCGGTGTGAAGCATTTTTTCTTTCTTTCTTTCTCTTTTCTTTTTTGCTTCCTTTATTACTTGTTGCTTATTTTTTGAGTGACAGGAAGCTTTCAGTTTCCCTCAGGTCATGGGCAAACTTAAACAATACAACTCTAAAAAAGCAGAGTGCGTTTGTGCCTGGTGAGAGTGAAAAAGAGACTTGGGAAGAAGGAGAAAGTGTGTGTGTGTGTGTGTGTCTGAATGATAGACAGATAAATAACAAAGTTAATGAAAAAAGTATACAACTGCAGAGCTTCCTCTGCTTACCTGGGCTGAATCACACGGCCCAAATGCTGATACCCAGCAGACATTATTGGTTTATTAGCGCGAGCCGTCCATCAAGGCTTTGGCAGATACAGTACTAAAGAAATGAAGGAAATAACCAGTTTGGTCATGCCTAATTTCACACTGTTTTCGAGTCCTGGCTGGCCTGAAGCTCAACGCCTGCTTGCTCACGATACACAAAATCCCAAAAACTTAAAATAAAAAGAAATTATGCCTGATGCTGCAATGATAAAATATTTCTGAATGTTATTTAAAACAAGAAATATAAGGACATATACACAAACACACACATACAGTATATATATATATA
>NW_015627890.1:1953406-1959623 GCF_001515625.1 Sinocyclocheilus rhinocerous | reverse complement strand
TATATATATATATATATATATATAACTGATTTATAATAAAGATTGATTTATATATTCATATATATTGAACAATTATAAAAAAAAATGTATTGTATAAAAAATAACCTTATTTAAAATGTATAATTATCATTGTAACACCAGAAATGCTACATGCATTTTTTTTGTTGTTGTTATTTACTATAAAATAAAGCTACTGGCTCATGCTTAACATCCCACTATATCCACTCACTCACAGCACTGGACACACATTATGACTTTAGTACTGATACTGTGCTAGCTTGAACTGACTAATGAGTAGCAGAATTCATCACTTTGATGTCTATAGTGACATGCTTCAAACATAACTCACACACATTACACATTAATGGCCAGCGTCTCAGAGGGGAGGCCGGTTAAGAGGCTGCTGTCACCAATTCAGAAATAGAACCACAGACAGATCTCGAATATGAGAACTTTTCCAAGAACACGTGATGGCTTTAGCTTTTACATCGTATATAGTTTTTCTTTCAGCAGAGGTGAATATGTTCACAATGTCTTGTCTCAGAAGCTTCTAGCCCTAAGATATAGCCTCAAATCATATATATTACATTTACATGAACGCACTGACCAGACTTAAAGCTACGGACAGTGCATTTATATCAGTATTGGTAGGTGACTTTGGTATTAAAACTTTACACAAAACATATCCATACTAGATCTAGGCTATAGCTTTCTTAAAATAGCACACCTTAAATTTTTTTTTGAATGTTTTTGAAAGACGTCTCATGCTCACCAATGCTGTATTTATTTGATCAAAAATACAGAAAAAAACTGAAATATTGTGAAATATTATTACAATTGAAAATAACCATGCATTTCCTATTTGATTATATTTTAAAATGTAATTTATTCCTGTGTTGTAAAGCTGAATTTTCAGCATCATTACTCCAGTCTTCAGTGTCACCTTCAGAAATCATTCTAATATGCTGATTTGCTGCTCAAGAAACATTTCTTACTATTTCCAATGTTGAAAACAGTCATTCTGCTTAATATTTTTTGCGAAACTATGGTACTTTTTTTTCAGGATGCTTTGAATGCATTGAACAGATTCAAATTTACTGACAGTACATTTACATCAGTATTTGTAGGTGACTTTGGCGTTGCTAATAGTATGTTCATCAGTTGAGCTACAGAAACACATTAGGTATTATTTGAACTAAATTACATCTTAGCTTAAAAGTCGATTGTGTAAATGAATTCATGGATAGAGAGTACATTGCTGCGACATTCAATCACTGTTTGATTTTGAGGACTGCTTTGGTTCCCATGGAGGTATCGATTGTCTGCCAAAGTTCTTAGAGAAGGATTTCTGAAATTGAAAACTTAAAAATCTCAGGGCTGAAAATTAAAAGCAACAGGACATTTTGACCCAGCTTGAGCAAGATTAAATTGAATGGTCACTTGATTAAGAAAAGGAAAGTTAAATAAGAACAATGAACATTCACTGACCAAATAAAAATGGAAATTTCGACCTCTCTCAGGGCTTTAGACTAGAGCCTTGGGGTCTGTTTGTAGTCAGAGTTTGATTGTTTTGGTTGGTTCAAAAGGCCATTTTCTGACATTCGGGATATGATTCACGTGGTTTGCAATCTGTGAAAGCAATTCAGATTTACTTGTGGAAGTGAACAACTGCTGATGATGTATAATTAGACTGTTGTTATTGTATGCTACTGATCTCCATCTGAAGTTAATTCAGTGTAAACTATTTGAATGGTTTTACATCAGCAAAGAAAATCTACACAACATGTGCATGAAATATGCACAAAAATTTAAAAGAACTATTTTTTTTAACACATTTGAAAATGTAATTTCTTTCTGTGAAACTCCAGTCTTCAGTGTCACATGATCCTTCAGAAATCATTCTAATATGCTGATTTGCTACTAAAGAAACATTTCTTGAATAATAGTTTTGCTGCTTTTTGTGGAAACTGTGATTTTTTTTTCAAGATGCTTTGATGAATAAAAATCAATGTAAATTTTATAGGAACGCATGTAATTAAATGTTGTACGTCACTTAGTATTTGATGCGTCTGATGCCCCCTACTCTGTGGTACATCCTATGTGAAGCTTTTTACAGTTTTGTAGTGCTTTGTGCGTGAAAAGCAATAAAAACATTTTATCATTAAAAAAATTATGGCAATGGTATAATGAATTTCTCATTGCTGCTTATCTCCCCTAAATTACGATCAACTCGCACCATCCCTTACAGTGATTTTACATAAGAGTGGCCGGAAGTGTGCTGGTGGGACAAAACCATGAATAAAAATAGAGAAACTGAGCAATTACAGGTAAACATCAATGCTAAACAGCAACATATGCTGCTAACGCAAGCGCACCATGATTGAAAAAACAAATAATTTTAGACCAAGTAATTAAACCAAGCTTCCTATGCTCTCCTTGTGTTTGTGAACTGTATCCAGGCTTGAGTTGCATGCATGAGGACCTTGTTTCATTGCTTTTGTGTCTTTGTGATTCTAGGACGGTCCAGCTCGCTGTGTGTCCAGGACTTGGTGAGACACTCGAGTAGAATTGGTCTGGCTGCGGGTTCTTGGAAATCCACCAGGAGCAGAGAGAGAACAACTGGCACTGAATGCTGGGCAGAAACGCCTCTGCTCTCCTCAAAGTGATGAACATGCCTGGTGGGACCACCTTGAAACGCCACACACACATAACTGTTTGAGTAGAGGCCAAACAGATGACCACAGTAGGAGCTGAAGAGTGCCAACAGGATGCCAGTGAGATGCATTACCCATCACCCAACAGGGATAAATTATGAGCATCCTTGCCATGCAAATACCTGTCACAGTGAATCACACCCCAACGGAGGGGATCCGCGCATCCTCCAAGCCTAATCTCTCGAATGCCAAATCAAACAGCTCACAGTGCTAATTCACCTCTCTCCAGCTGTTCTGAATGAACCAGGACACATGAGGAGGCGATTGAGACGTCTCTGCGGGGTCGAGGGTTATAAAACAGCACTTGCAGATGTGGCGATTGACGTACAGGACACGTACGATGACACACATGTGGTGTGTTTGTGCGTGCTGGGAAGCACTGAGCATAATGACAATATGGCATTACCCAGTCTTGCGTAAAGCAATGCAAACAGCCTACAGCAATAGACTTTACTATGGGGATCCCACTCCCAACGTGGAGGACAGTGCGTCTCGGCCAGACAAACATCACGTTGAGTCTGTAGCCTCAGGACTGATGAGGATGTGCTTGTAAATAGAGATGAACAAAGATGTAACAGTCGTTACTTGTGAACCTCACTGTCTAAGCCAATGATTGGCTGCCTTGTACAACAATCAAGAACATCAACCAATAAGAGCCTGAAATTGCTAATTAAACCAGATCATGAGCAGAAAAGAGTGCAAGGCTAATGAGAAGACCTGTTGATGATCTTACTGTAAAGGTGCAATCACATTTACCATTGCTCAGCCAATTTTTTGTGGTTGGAGTAAAGTAAATTCAATAGGAATCCACACATTTGGGATCATGAGTAGAAATGAGGTTGAAGGCTAATGAGAAGACCTTTCTCAGTTATGATTCATACTGTAAAGGTGTGCTCAGATTTACAAATTTTCATGGTCGAAACAGAGTAATATCAATAGGAATTTTCAACACTGAGGGTGAGATTTACCCATGCATATTTCATATCGGGCTCTCCTAAAGTTCATTACGGGTGATGAAAACAGACACAAATGAGACCAAATGAGATCTCTGACTTTTGATTTCAGGTTCAGATTGTGGTATCTTGGTAAATCTAAGTACAGTTCGAGACTTCAAACTTTAAGATTTAAAGAATGAACACTAAAATAGTATACCTTGAATGTGCTGTAAGTCACTTTAGATAAGCATCTGACAAATGCATAAATGTGACTAACTGCATAGAGTGCTGCAGGGATGACATATTTCTGTAGGCCAAGACTGGAAATGACTTAGCATTTTAGCATGACGGTTCCATCATCTGAAGTCAATGGGTTAAATTTTTTCAATGGGTTTTTGGTTAAATGACTGGTACTGTATGTGGATACACAAGCACATGATGTTTCAAGTTTTACTCTGCAACATTAATACAGCAGTAATTCCCCCTTGTGATTTTTTTTCGAAGCCTTTAATTGTCTTGAAAAATCTGCTAGCATATGGCTAAGTGAATCTAGGATATTAAATGCCATCATAGTGAACAAGTATACTCATCTATTCACTAGTCGACTAGCCGATAGTCAATTTGTGATAGTAGCGTTGAAGTCATGGGACTGTGGTGTAGGTCGTTTATGGCCTACATTTAGCTTTCTACTTCTGACGATTTCGTAAAAGTTATGTTCATTTGTGAACATTATCATGATGAACAAAAAATATTGCTCTCTAGGAGAAACATTTGAACAATCTGAACTGTTGTTTTACCTGCATAATCTAATTCAGGGGTCTCCAAACTCCTGCAACTGTCCTGCAGAGTTTAGTTCCAACTTGCCTCAACACAAGTGCCTGGAAGTTTTAGTATGGCTTGTAAGACTTTAATTAGCTGGTTCAGGTGTGTTTAATTAGGCTTGGAGCTAAACTCTGCAGGACACCGGCCCTCCAGGACCGAGTTTGAAGACCCCTGATCTAATGCATTTACAAGTTAAACATTCAATAAATGACAAATTTAACAAAGGTCATTAGGAAATTATTAGATCATGGAAAGAAGACATCAAACACCAGAATTAAGCCAAACTAAATTTGTTGGATATTTGGCTACTGGTTAGCATCACTGAATAGTGATGTCAGCTGGGACAAAACAAAGGAAGAGTAAATGGAAGGAAGTTTTGATTCCATTTTTTCCCCTTTGGAATAGCATGTACCAATAAACCATTCATAATTAGATCAGGAACATGCAATAATAAACTAAATCAGATAATTTTATATTCCAGTTGGGATTTTTCATTCATATGACTTTTAATTATCTTAGAAAATCTTGCTGCCTGATATAGAGCAATGGATGGACTGACAAGCCGTAAAGGAAGAGGGAAGACGGGGATAAAATGAGCCAAACGCATGCCAACAGACCGGGAAGTCTCCGACTCGGAGGAGAATTCGGCCTAATTATATTTTTCTGGGTGGCTGAGCAGACCAGGCCTAGTTATCACTGCACCAGTGAAGACCACAGCTACATTAACAAGAGCTGCCCTGCCTGGGACAAGTGATAATTATCATCACTAAGCCCTGAGAGAGTGACAAGGACTAGCTGCTCTCAGGGGCACGCCTCTAATGTGGTAGAGAGGACGAGCGTGAGCACTAATTATCAGAGTGAGAGAGCTCCTATCAGCCCTGTTCCTGCAGCACGGAGCGAACCCAGACACCGATCGGCCGGCATTTTATCAGAGCGTGCATGATACTCGGGAGGATTGCTTGAACACTTGTTGTAAAATTGAACGCGCTACAAAGCTCCAATTTCTGGGAACCACGGCCAGACTTTTTTAAGAGGTGATAAGAGGCTGATAAACATCCAGCAGCTCCATACAGCACCATAAGAAATGACCATGAGCAAAAGCAAAAAAAAAAACAGAACAAGATAATTCCAACTATGCAGTATGTGTTTTAATATATTGGATACAATATTAAATTCACATTTCTGAATGATAGAAATTATTTTAGGCTAATTTTTAGCAGAAAATTACAAGTACATTACAATTACAAGTAAAAAAAAAAGGTCTCAAAACAATTTTAACTCAGAAATTGCTTGTAATATATATATTCTTTTTTGATTATTTTCCCCCATGTCCTGGGTGATGCGCTGACTTCCAAAATTAAAATAAATTGTCCATTTTAAAGGGTATTTTTATTTTTATTTTATTTTATTTTACATGTTTTTGTGGGAATACAGCAGCAAGTATTAGCAATGGATTTTTTATTTTTTTTGGTGGTATTAATTGATTAATTTATTTGTCTAATTCCATTATGCTTAAATAAAAAAACAAAAACCAGTATGGTAAGATTAAGAGTAACATTTCAAAAGATAATAAAAGTTAAAAATACCAAATAAATATACATACGAACAAACGAACATATGTATGAACAAACAAATAAACAACAAATAAAAAAAAATATCAATATATATATATATATATATATATACTCTGAACAAAATTATAAACGCAACACTTTTGTTTTTGCCCCCATTTTTCATGAGCTGAAC
>NW_015627890.1:1952036-1953225 GCF_001515625.1 Sinocyclocheilus rhinocerous | reverse complement strand
ATATATATATATATATATATATATATATAAAATTCAATGAAAATAAGTCTCCATCCTCATCCACAACTTTAACTCTTTCTTTCTATTTTTCTCTTGCAGTCATATAATTAATTAATTAATTTATTTATTTATTAATTAATCTTAAGTGTCTGAGCTTGACCAAAACATATTTACAAGCCTGCCATACAATTTCATAAAAATACGTCCTTAAATTACAACGCAAGCATATTCAAATTAATTAACTTATTTTAACATTACTGAGACGTACTGCATTACAGGATTGACTCTCCACAGCTCATTCCGGTCTGGTTTAAGTGTTTCTAATTTCATCTATACTGTATAGCTAATTTAATAAATACAAATCTCTCCTACTTTCATCTGTCTTCCCTCCATTTCTCTTTCCTGCCATTAGTCTTCCATCAAACATCAGCAGGCCTTAAGTTACCCATCAGGGGGGAAGATGGGAGGTAATTACAGTAACCTAGCAATAAGTCCAAAGAGCTGTGACAGGATGAATAGATGGAGGACAGAGGAGAAGGATGAGAAGGATGAGAAGGATATAGCGGGTAATGATGGCACAGAGACTACTTTGAAGGAAACTGTATAGTGTGGCATACATATTTTCCAGCATGCAGTACCTGAAAAAAAATAAAAAATAAAATAAAATGCAACACTGATATTTCCTTTAAAAAAGTTATCTCTCTTTTTTAATGTTTTGTTAATTGCATGCAATCAATAATTTAAAAAATAATAATCATGCCCTCAAAATGCTAACTAGCATGCTATAAACCCAGCATAACTACTGTACAATAAGATGATGAATGATGCTTCAGATTGAAGAGAGTCATCAACAATGGCCTGCAGATGTGATTAGAATGCTGAACTGCGATGGTGAGCGAAGTCTACGAGGGTGAATACGATTAGACGTCGCTTATAACGAGCCTCTGAAAAGGTTAAAGAAATCAATCAACAACGCAACAAGCCACAAGACTGTCAGCTACTCACAGCTATGTGGAATAACAACTGTGTAACTAATTTTCCATGGAATTACATTCATTTTCACAGTCTGTGAGTGCCGATGAACTATATCACACAGCTAAACAAGTGAGGCAAGTTTAAACAACATTATTTTATTTCACCCCAAAATCAAAAGAAATAATAATAATAATAATAATAATAATAATAATAA
>NW_015627890.1:1938367-1951952 GCF_001515625.1 Sinocyclocheilus rhinocerous | reverse complement strand
CATACACACACACACACACACACACATATGCACATACACACAAACACATATATATATATATATATATATATATATATAAAGGATATTGAAAAGTATCATTTATATTTATATTACAAGAAACATAATAGTAATTAGTCTTTTTTTTTTTTTTAAATGTTTACAGAAAATGTCATGAACCAACATTAAGTCCAAAATGTAAAATGTAAAATTTCTAATTTTAAAATACAGCTTAAACTATACTACTTACCACAAATTTACAACTAAATTTAAATATTTGAATATTGATTTATGTACAATATTGCCATTGTTGCTGGAACTGCTTCACAAACAACTACGCTTTGCTTTGTGCCTCTCAACAACCCTTTACTGAAGTAAAATCACGGTAAAGCATGGCTTCGAGTGGCTTATACTTTATTGAATCAATAAAACACAAGAGTAAGTGCTATTTTGTTAATATAGTCATGCTCTGTATTGCCCATGGACACGAAGCAGAAGTACATGGAGCTGTGGGTTATAGAACATCTGAAAATCTGCGAGACAAAAGGAGCCAGTGATATCTGGGACAGCAGGAAAACTCCGAGATGCATAATTCTGGGCGAGAACATCTCGGTGCAAGTATGCGAGCACCTGGACACGGCTGACCAGAACAGGACAGAGGAAGCAGCTGTGCCGTCCAGAAAGGCCAGATCAGGATGTACTTTCAGAACAGACTCAGGTCTTTCAGCGAGTACAGCTGCTAGAGCAAACACAGGCGGTTTTTCTACTTTTCTACACTGTAATATGCTGAGGAGGCAGAATCGGCCCAAACGACTCCAAATGCTCAAGCAAAGCAATCAAGTAGGCCAACTGTGTTATCAGACTCAAACTGGCCTCACTGGGGGCAGCGCTGCAGGATGTTTGGCGTAATTGGACTCCACTGGGAGCCGTCCTGCAGACGCTCTACACAACTTCACTGCATCCGTCACTGGAGCTGCTTGATTGGCTGATCAACATGTAAATCTGTCTCTGGGCGACTTTATGGACTTAATCATTCGGTTTGACCCTGGAGCGCAAACAGGATTGAACGAGTGCATATTTACATGACATTATGACAGTCTATCACACACAGTCTAGATATGGACTCAACCAAAGAAAGAAAAATAAATTTTTATTTTTATTTTTTTCCTATATTCCTTTATATTACATTAAACATAAATTTAAAAAAGTGTAAATAAAAAAAAAATGCATTTCAGTATATCTTGCGCTTAATAATCATGAAAATAATGCCACCAGGGTGATTTTGTGATTTTATGATTTTGTGATGAACTGTACCACGACATGATTTTTATTTATTTATTTTTATTTTTTAATTTACAGGTTTGTTTGTTTACATGTTAAAATTAAATAAATCAACATTAAATTATATATATATATATATATATATATAAATACACACACACACACACACACACACACACACATATTTAAGTATTTTCATTTCCTGGTGCTACACGGGAGTGGGAGGAGCTCTTTTGGTGCGACTCTATGATTGGTGGAATTTTCTATATAGTACCATGGGTAATGTATTTTTTCCAACACGAATTCCCCTATTAAACAATTATTTTCAAAATAAGTTGAATTAATGCAAACAGGTGGCTTTAACAAAAGCATATACTATCGAATAACAACCTCAGAGCACAGAAAAAGGTCTGTCTTTAAAGGTTAATCAGTTGTTGTTAAATTCAAGTTCCCTATGGAGAAAATAAATTAAGTTTTTACTTCCAGATCCCAACTGTTGCACTCTATTAAAACCCTGCCTTAGAATGTCATTGACCAATGCTGCCTTAGCAACTGTTGCCATCTGCCATTCTATTAGAACTTTCACTCTTTTCAAATATAAACCTATGAAGGATTGTGTGTTTGGATAGTTTTAATGCAAATGTTTTATGTGAACATTTGGTCAAATGTTGTTGCTGGGTCATATACAGTATATATAATAGTGACACAAGGTACTGTACCTCTTCCAATTTATCATTATTGATGTAACAATTTAAAGTAACTGAACATTTTATTTAAAAGAACATCATATACATATGCTCTGAAATGCTGCAATTTATTCTTGCCCACTTAATATCTAATCAATTTTTACCACTTTGGGTACATTTGACTGAAAATCATGCTGTTCACTGACATTTCCTGTTCATATGGGACAAAGCTTTAAGAATTACAACAGGCTACTTTTTAATACATCAAAATGTAATGTCTCCCAGCATGCAGCATGACATTATTCGCACTTTTATGCACTACCAAAGAGCCTTCCTCTGAGAAAAGGTAATTAGCAGATGTTTTCGTATTGCATAATTCAGTCCAAAATTTTTCTATATGAATAAACTCAAGTCCACTTTTGTTCTGTTTTCCTAACCTGTGGTCATCTGTGCAAGAGACCCCATATAAACACATCCTCCCGTTTCTCAATTCAGCTCATGCAAATCCAACCGAGCCGCACCGAGGTAGATAATTAAACAGTTTTAATTGTGTTTGCAGACGGCTCTTCTTGAAAGACCTGCGCAATTGAGAAACTGACTTGAAGTAGACCTTTCAATGTCATGTACTTGTGGAAAATCTCCTGTCATCTGGCACAATGACACTGTGCGCATGCAGAGAATTAACGTAAGTATGAATTTGCATTAACCTTGCGAGTAAAAGCAAAAAATAAACAAACAAATAAATAAATAATGGAACAAAAATTTAAAACAAAAATTTAAAAGAAAAAAAAAAAGAAAATTGCATTGAAATGACAAAAATATATTTTTCTTCTTTGTTTTGTCGATGGGATATGAAGTGTCAGGTTTAGAGTAATTATAAATTATAACTTAAAAAGTAAAAAAACCCAGCTCTTTATCTGCCCAATCTGGCAGGAAATCACATCCTGATTGTTTTAAATGTCTAATTTGAGAGAGTGACCCTTAATAGGTGGTAAGATTTTTTTTTTAAATCTGTTTATTTAAAAAAAAACTGTTTAGTTAATAAGTTAAAGCAGTTACACATATGCTATTGTCAGTAGTTCAAGGGGCCAGAAGAAAGAATTGCAAAAATAATTCCCCTCAGCACATGAAATTAAAGCATTTCATCTCACAATCATAAAGCTATAATAGACATTTAGGTATTAACAAAGGAAACACTCATAAATTTACAATACCAGCAGCTGGTATTTACCCGAGAGGAAATTTTTATTGCGTAAAGGTTGCTCTGTCATAGCCTGAGAGACTTCATCAACCTCTCCGTTATGATTCATTTAAGTATCAGCTTTGCTTCAGGTGTTTCTTCTAAACAGATGTGTAAGAATATAGAAGCTACAGAGTACAAATTCATGTGGATAGCATAGATAATTTAGTCTAGGATGAGAGCATATTGAAAGTTTGACTTTTGGTAACAAATCTGAGCACAGTTTGAGACATTTTTGAGAACGGTTCTGAAGTTATAAAGGAAACGTGAGATTACAGGGTCTTTTTCCCTAGAGAAAAATCAGAAAAGCATCAGAAAAAGCTCTAAACAGTAATACAAAGTAATGCAAACAGTTGAGTTTGTATAGGAGAGAAAACATCCAGAGCTAAATGACTAGCACATTAATCATGTCACATTTATTTATTTAGCACTTTATACAATACAGATTAACTGTAACAGCAATATTAATGTTGCAAAGTTCTTCAGTTACGAAACTAATTAAATATCAGCTGTAAAGCAGCTGTAAAAAAGACATTAGAGTCATTATTCAGCTCAATTTAGATCAATGTTGATTTAATTTAGTTCAATAACTCTGTGAATGTTCATTAGTTACAAATTAACTAAAATTAGTTCAATAAAGCAACTCTACAGAAAACAATTAAGCCCAATTAAGTTCAGTGTTGACTCCGTTCAGTTCAATAATAGTCCAAAATTCATCCAATTATAAAATAAGTTCAAATCAGCGATAAGCAGCTCAAGAGAAGACTATAGTGTCATTTTCTGTACAGTGTTGATTCAGTTCAATGACTGTGTCGATGTTGCAGACTTCATCAATTATGAAACAATTTTGATTCAGCTATAAATAAGCTCTACAGAAGACAATAGAGTCATTTTCCAGCTCAGTTTAGTTCAAGTTTTGTTCTCATCCAATAGTGTCAAACTGATTTTACTGCATATTAAATAATTAATATAACTATAAATTATATATATAAATTAGTAACTGGGTTAATGATGACTGTTGAACTGGGCAAGAAAAAAAAAGGCATAGGCTTACTGACAAAAACTGACAAATATATGCAGTCAGACAAATTTAAATGAATGTCCAAGGAATGAAAGTGAAGTGACATGTGACCAAGTATGGTGACCCATACTTGGAATTAGTGCTCTGCATTTAACCCATCCAAAGTGCACACACACACCATGAACACACACCCGGAGCTGTGGGCAGCCATTTATGCTGCAGCATCCGGGGAGCAGTTGGGGGTTCGGTGCCTTGCTCAAGGGAACCTCAGTCGTGGTATTGAAGGTGGGAGAGAGCGCTGTACATTCACTCCCCCCACCTACAATCCCTGCCGGTATGAGACTCGAACCCGCAACCTTTGGGTTACGAGTCTGACTCTCTAACCATTAGGCCACGACTTCCCCAATAGAATAGACTAATAAAACTGGAAACAGGAAGCATGTGTCACTGGTGAAATGGGTTTGTGCACAACGGCTCTGCTCTGAAATTCCCGTCAGTTAGCAGATAAAAGCATACATTTAGACTGATGTTTTAACCAGTCCACGCACATCTCACAGCAAGAATTGCAGGACAGATTACATTCTGAGGTAAGATTACACAGACATCACAATCATCTGCAGAAAAAAATGAAATATGCGCGTACACACACACACTACTGTAAATTACTTTTTTTCCCCTCAGGTACATATAGAGAATGGATATGTCTGAATATCCATTGGCTGTCAAGAACATGTCAATGTCATATTCACACCAAAATAAAATAGAATGAAATAAAATGATATTAGATATAATATATTAGATATAAGATATCTCACATAAAATACATTTACATATAGTCCACAAGAGAAAATAATCGTTGAATTTATAAAAATGACCCCTTTCAAAAGTTTACATATGCTTGATTCTTAGGCCCAATCCCAATTCTACCCCTTAGCCCTTCCCCTTGTCTCAATTCTCTTTTGGTTGGAGGGGTAGGGGAAGGGCCAGATAGCCCTTCAAACGAAGATTTTTCGGGACCACACTTTAAACGAAGGGGTATGAATTATCTCAGCGTAAACCGGCTTCAGGGGCAACATGGCTGCCCGAGCGAACAAAAAGACACATAAATGTAAGCATTTTTGGCATTAATAAAGATTTTAATGAAAAGTAATTATATGTTTTATGTTACATTCAACCGTGAGTTCATATTTACGGTCATGTTACTCAAAGAAATGTTTGCAAAAAATCGCTAATATTTGCTAACTAACGTCATATCATTATAGACTGCACGATGGTGCCATAACATATTTTCATGTCTGATCAGGGCGATAACTACCGGATACATTGAGGGGGGCTAGTCCCACCAATAATTAGAAATCGCTAAACCTTTTTCTGAAATATTGCCAAATAGAGAGAGAGAGAGAGAGAGAGAGATGAAAGTCTGTGCGTTTCTCTTTTTAGAGTGAGTTTACTTCAAAAACAGCGATTTTATCCTCTCTTTGCTGGAAAATATAATGGAGCGATTCAGTATTTAAACTGTTATTAATAAAAGTCGTGGGGCAGCGTTGACAAGTTTCTTTGCTCCTGGATGTGTGAGCTGCGCGATATCTGATATGTGTGTGTGTGTGTGTGCGTCAGTAAGCAGCACATTAATATAGAACAGTAATTAAAGGCTCTAATGCACACCAGCACACCAGTATTGTATGTATTGTAGGAGGTAGACGACGTATGATGACGTGTGACGGCATAGTAGTGGTGTCCCAATTCTTAGGGGAATATTTTCACCCTTAACCCTTGACACTCTGTTTCAAGGGACAAGGGGAAGGGGTATAAAATAGAATTGGGATTGGGCCTTAGTGTTGTTACCTGGATGATCCACAGCTGTTTTTTTTTTTCATAAGTCCCTTGTTTGTCCTGAACTGTTAAACTGCCTGCTGTTCTTCAGATCCCACAAATTATTTGGTTTTCCAGCATCTTCTGCATATTTGAACCCTTTCCAACAACGACTATGATTTTGAGACCCATCTTTTCACACTGCGGACAACTGAGGGACTCATTCGCAACTATTACAAAAAGTTAAAAAGTAATGAACTTATCATGAAAATAGTAGCAATGCAAAAACTCTTACTGCACCTACAAATAGGCTTAATCATCGTTATGCAAATAAGAGATTCACCCATGATTTCACATTGACAAATGTGAAATACCTAAAAAAAATCTCTACCTACCTAAATCCCTATTTATCTACCCAAAATTAAAATTACACTAAAATTGTGCAAAATATATATTTTCTGTTTTTTATATATTATTATAAAATATATTATCTTTTGGGGTAAAAATAATGTGTTCACGGTTCAACAAAACACAATGCAAAGCTCCACAGAAAACACAGATCATGTATTGAAATAAGCTGAATATATGACTCTACATCATTATGGTATTGACATCACAACTACAGTATGAGCTCAATAACATAAATTATTATATAACTATTCATCATTATGCTTTGATCTAAAGACTGCTGACCACCCTGATAAACAGTGTGAATTATAACATTTCAAGTCTTAGCAGTACACTAGTAGTAAAGAAAATGATAAAATACACATATAAATTACAAAATAAATAAATAAAATAACACCTTAAAAGTACAAAGCAGTTCAAGACTATTTTCCAATTCACCTTCATCTGATGGCTACATTTTGCCCTTCTCTTAAACTAGCAGGATAATTAAACTCATTCACGACAATAACACGTCATTATAACTCCCAGGGGATCTTCAATAAAGCCGGTGTGTGATCCGTGTGTAACAGCTCATATGTGTGTGAGTGTGTGCACGAGTGTAAATGCCACACTGCCCACCCGGCGTGTGTCAAGGAGCAGCAGTGACGTGATAGGCAGGTGTGACATTTACCCTTATAATTCATCCTCCCCTCTCCCATCCATCTATGTCTATGTCACACACACACACACCTCTGCTCACGGCTGAAGCTCTGCTCTCTGTGTCCATGCCTCCATGTAGTCTATACAACTCCACACTACACATGACTAATTATCCTAACGTCAGATAATCACCATATTATCTGCTGTGGCTTTTTTAAAGGTTCCGGAATTGTGGGTTAAATGAATGCTAATTTGTTATATGAGCCCTTCTAAAAGTTACAGGATTTAAAAACATCCCTGGTTAATAATGAAAACTATCTATCTATCCATCCATCCATCCATCTATCTTTTGCGGAGCAAAGAGGAACATGACAATGCGCAGACAGACAAGACAGAGCATGTTACTTTTGGTATGAAAGTCTCAGCTTTCAAATTTGGTCATTTTTCAAGAAATGTAAACAATAAATACCATTTTGTGGCTCTCATCATACCTGAAATCCCGTCGAGACCCACGATGGATATATTTCGGGTGGGATGATGAACAATGTCCTGATAGAGGCAGAGCGAAGGTGGAGGCTCAGCAGAGTAGCACCGCAGCTGGTAGAGCTCGGTCACTGTATATAGAAACAGTGAGGTCGCCGAGTGGAACAGTGACAACAGAACAATCCAAGCGATGATGAAAAAATGGTAAGTCCACATTGTGTCAGTCAAAACGAAGTTCAACAAAGGTAGAAAACACCGGAGAGCAGCGGCAGCCAATTGCGCCAGCGCTCACTCAACCAGTGTCGTGACAGATTGCTGTAGCACTTCAGGTCAAGCAGCATGTGAACCGATCATCTCTTCCTCTTTACTAGTTATAGCACAAAATAAACATGATTGAACATCAGAAGGTATCGTTTCAACTGTGGAAAGACGTCAATACACACCATTTTTCAAGTTCAAGTCCAGAAATGTCAGATATTTATTTTAAGTTATTTTATTTTGAAAATATTATAAATGTTTATAAGTTAACACTCAACCATCAACACTCTCACATGATGGTGGTGAATTTAACGTACAAACACCGCTCTACTTAATTTTGTGCTTTAAAATTCCACTCTATTCAATGCTTGTTTCTATACCAACCGCGGGCACATTTCAGAAGTATCCCAGAAACGGCTCTCTGCGCTGCTTTGCTAAAGATACACGCCTACGTCTCCTTCGATTAAAAATAACAGCTAGTGTGGTGGCTGCGGTATACGTAAACCTACTGTCACAATCTATGCTACTGTGAGGGAACGAGGAGACGTTGGAGCATTTATAACGAAGAAGGTCTTTATTAATCCAAAGGAACATGGAACACACACGTAGCAGGGGGTTGACGTTTAATACTGGACAAGAGAGGCTAGAACTCAAATAGGGCAGATAATGAGGGGCAGACAGGTGAGGAGGATGAACTAATAATGAGACACACTTGGAAACAATGAACACACAATGGGTACAGGAACCAGAAAAAACAAATATGGACATGTCACACACGAGGGAAAACACACAGACAGTCCATATTCGTGACATATCGCCCCCCTCCCGGAAGGCGCCATAGGAAAAACATGGGGAGGGACGGGTGGGAACTTGGGAGGAGGCTCGGGAGGAGGAAGACGACCCACGGTGGAGCCGACGGAGGGAGGAGCCATGGAGGAGGAAGGGCTGATGACTTCAGGGGGCCAACCGACTGCGGCGGAGCAGGTGGCGGAGGAGCCCGAGGCGGAGACGGAGAGCCGATGAGCCAGGGTGATGAGGAGGATTCGGAGGGCCAAGGCGGAGCAGATGGCGCCGGCGACCGAGGCGGAGGTGGGGATCCGGAAGGCCGCAGTGGAGCCGGAGCGAAAGTGGACTGAGGAGGAGCCAAAGGGATGGAGGAGCCTGACAGAGCCGGAGGGACGAAGTGACGAGGCGCAGCCGGAGGAGTGGAGTCCCGAGGTGATGGATGGTCGACGACAGACCAAGGCGGAGCCGAAGGGACGAGGGAGCCCGGCGGAGCCAGTGGACTGATGGGCCACGGCGGAGAGGAGGGAGCTAGGAGCCACGGTGGAGCCGATGGGTTGACGGGCCGAGGCGGAGTCCGGGATTCAGAGGCTGGAGGCGGAGACAGGGGATCCTCCAGCCACGGTGACGATGGAGAATGGCAGACCCGCGGAGCGAGCACCGTACAAATGGTGGGCTGAGGGCAAGCAGAGGGGCTGCCAGACGACAGTGATGGAGGAGGCAGGAGCGGATGGGTGGGCGTGTATTTGTGAGCCTCCGGACTTTCAGGGCTGGTGTGCGCCGCCCACACATACCAAATTGCGACTCCCAGCACAGGGAGCGCGACTGACAGAGGAACGACTGGGCTGAAATCGGGAACTGGAGCCCTCTCCGGGCTAAACTCAGGAACAGGAGCCCTCTCCGGGCTAAACTCAGGAACAGGAGCCCTTTCAGCCTTCCACATTCCCAGATCCATTAATTGCTCACCCTCAGCCACGGTGCAGGGGGCGGAACTCCTCTCCGCGCTTTCACTGTCCATGAAGCTCTCCCCCATGGCGAGCTCTGTAGCCGGCTCTTGCACCTGGTCTGACGTTACAGGCTCGGGCTCCGGGGCGATCCTCAGCACTGTCGCTCTCTTTGGCGATGGCTCGTCATTCGTGGCGGGCTCTGGCTCTCCGTCATCGGTAGGCTCGGGATTAAGCTCCGTGCAGCAGGGAGACGGTGGGCTGGGCTCTGGGTCAGGCTGTGTTCTGGATCGGAGATAGACGCTCTCCAGACACCGGATGATAGCTTCTCTCCAGCTTAGTCCGGTGGTGTCTGGGAGGTCGACGGGGTGGTGGTAATTAGCTCCGATCCAGAACAGTTCAGTGCAGTGTCGTCAAACGCCGTTAAAACGGCGAGCTGGCTGAACTCAACCGCATACTCCGAAAGGTCCTTGTGAGCTAGGGCGGTGAACTTGGCAGCGAGGGGATCCATGGGGAACACGGTGAAAAACAGAAAACAAACACTGTAAAAAACATGGAAAACAAACGAAGGGGAAGACGCAAATAAACAATCTGAAAGGTCCGGTATTCTGTCACAATCGCTGCTACTGTGAGGGAACGAGGAGATGTAGGAGCATTTGTAACGAAGAAGGTCTTTATTAATCCAAAGGAACATGGAACACACACGTAGCAGGGGGTTAACGTTTAATACCGGACAAGGGAGAATGGAACAGGCTACAACTCAAATAGGGCAGATAACGAGGGGCAGACAGGTGAGGAGGATGAACTAATAATGAGACACACCTGGAAACAATGAACACACAATGGGTACAGGAACTGGAAAAAACAAATATGGACATCAGACAGAAATCACGGTTTTTTTTTTATTGCGCATTCCAAGTAATATCAATCAAACTGCAGTTGGGTTGTTTTGATTAAGTAATAATAACTTAAACAAATACAGGTAATTTACAAAATTAAAGTTCATTGAAAGTATGTTTTTTTTTTACATATTAAAAGTTTGTTTTATAGCAAAATCAGATAACTCCTACAGTCGTTTTTTGGCAAAAGCAGATAACTCCACATTTCTCGTTTAATCTTTGTCATCTCCTCAGATGACAATGTAGATGTCTGACAAACGTTGTTGTTGTTGTGATCATAAACTGTATGGATGTGATTACACGCAGGAGGATGAACTAATAATGAGACACACCTGGAAACAATGAACACACAATGGGTACAGGAACTGGAAAAAACAAATATGGACATGTCACACATGAGAGAAAACACACACAGATATTCGTGACACCATATTTGTGACACCTACTAACATCCGTCGCCATGACTTATCGCGGGAGGGAAAATTTACATTTTATTCGCATAACATCAGTTTATGGAAATGCTGTCATTTCACAATAGTTTTTTTTTTAAATCAACATTTATTAAATATCACAAAAGTTTTGTGATATATATATATATATATATATATGTTGTTGTGATCATAAACTGTATGGATGTGATTACACGCAATACACGGAGCTTTTCCCTCACCATTGTAACGCGCTGCTTTTGCTAGGTTCCGTGAAAATGTTAAGGCTTTTATTTTCCTTTTTCACCCTGAAGAAGATATCACAGGTTGATCAAGTTCGTCGAAATTATCCATCCTCGATCACTTTTAGTCAGATTTGACGAAACTCCTCTCAGCTAGCACGTCTTTTCAAAGTGAAAATAGCTTTGTCACCTGACCTGAATACAGTGCGCTGATTCGCTAAAATGGACTTATCGGCTTCTGTTCAAAAACAACAAGGGCGCTTGTCGGCTTCTGCAGTAAAACGTGAACTCGCGATGCCTTCAAATTGGACAAAACTGGCTTTTTTGACAAAACAAAAAGTTTAGGGTTTTGTTGTCAAAGGGTTTTTTGCTTTTTGTTTAGGGTTCAGATCGCGCTATATGTGGAGAATAATGCACGGCAATCAGCTAATTTTTTTTTTTAAAGTGGCGTTTATCGGTTTTTGCAAATGAACTCTTCATATGTACACATAGGCCTATAGCCTACTTCATAAATGTATTATTATTATTATTATTATTATTATTATTTATTATATGTGTTTAAGGTTTTGCTTATTACCATGTATACAGAAATGTTCCAATAGCTGTGGAGATAATAATAATTCACTTAAAAATTAACTCATCCTCACAGCGCTCATTTATTTATTTATTTATTTATTTATATATTTCACAAAAGGAAAAGTTTGAAGCAGATCTTTACAATGCTCAAACATTCCTTAGTAACCACATCTGTGATAGGCCTACTCAAATTATGCACCTTAATCGATGCACATCAACATTGGTCAATGTCTATCTCTCTCTAAATATACAGCAACGTATTAGCTGTAAAATAGCTCCAAGCAGTACAAACACAAAGCCACTGTGGGTGGCCTGCTGATCCATTTCAGTATTGTGGATGGTTTCATAGTTGTATCTGGCACTCTGTTGACAGAGTTTTGGCAGCTTTGAATGTGATGAACAAAGCAGCAGCAGTGCAGAAATTTGAGTGAGCGGCACAAAACACAAAGCTAGATAGATCCAAAGAGAAACATTTTGGAAAATGAGAATTCTGCTCATATGACATTTAGGGACTCGTCTGCACCCGGAGGAAATGGTGAGGGGCTTTAAAAACCCAGGGCGTCACTCTCAATTCCACTCAATTCCTTCCGAATGTGCGCTGTTTCTGTAATTTCGCATGATTTATTTACTTTTTGCCAGAGGGTGAGGCAGAATGCTCAAAGATTAATCCAGAATCCCTGCTTTTTCATACAGACACCAGCATCTAATGCAATACTTCATTGCGTTAGAAAGACTAATTTAAAAAGATTTGATATTTTTTTAATTTGACGTTTTAACATAATTTCACAAAGAACACACTTCTGTCATCAAAGGAGCCACGTGAATGCCCCTATGAATGGTTTTATTTTTACAATTTCGTTTTAATCCAAATGATACGTGTGCTGAGTGAGTGAACATCAAAGTATATATTCACTCGACAAGCTCGCGCATCTGCGCCGCCGCGCGCTCAATCCACTCAGCGTGCTTTGTTTATCAGCTCGCGCACATCAGCTATACAGGCGTTAATACTGAATGTTTAACATTCTATTCATTGCATACATATACTTCGTAGTAGACATCCTTAACTCCTTTCTGCTGTCTGTTGTTCTGTTGTCTGTGTTTCTTTGTTTGAATATGGCGCTTATCACATGCTGTGTGGTATCGGCGTGTGGTATCGGGGCATTTTAAGAGTACGAGTACAGGAGACCAGTATCGGTGCATCCCTACATTTAACCCTTTGAGGTTCAGGTATAGAATTTTCTTCAAATATTCTGTTTAAACAACATTTAACCTCCAATGCTCATTTTAAACCTTAATCTTCATTCTGAACTTCATTCAACCCCCAAAAGTGAACACAGACCCTTGAGAAAACAGCAGATATCTGTGGGAGTCCAACTGGTTGACCAAAGCACTAGCAATCCAAAAATCTACCAACCTGAAATATGCCTCTAAAAAGGTTTTTTGTCTGTTTGTTTGACGTATTTTATCTTTCATGTGTCACTGAAAATTGTTTTTCTACTGAAATTGCTGGATCCCAGTCACACCCTCCCAAAGAACACAAAATATGTGCACCAGTCTGACACTGAAAATTCAATGCAGCAAATAAATATTTGCAATAATAATTTAATAAACATATCTCTCGTTCATATCTCAATTTCTGAAAATACAATTGAGCCTGTGAATGTGAAATTGATTTTTTTATCAACAATTTTCCATTATAGTATACATTTTTACATTCCAGTTACATTTGCGTCATCTGCATAATTTTTTACAAATGTTTTTTTTTTAATTACAGAGAAAACAAGTAAAATTACTAAGATGTACTGTAAATATAACCCCCCACCCCAAAAACAAACAAACGTATATATATATATATATATATATATATATATATATAAATAAAAATTGT
>NW_015627890.1:1937629-1938351 GCF_001515625.1 Sinocyclocheilus rhinocerous | reverse complement strand
GGGGGTGGAGCCGACACTGGAGCGAGCTCCGGGGCTGGAGCCGACACTGGAGCCAGGGAAACAGGAGCCCTCCCTGGGCTATATTCAGGAACAGGAACCCTCACTGGGCTATACTCGGGAACAGGAGCCCTCCGTGGGTTTAACCGGGAAACAGGAGCCCTCCGTGGGCTATACTCTGGAACAGGAGTCCTCCCTGGGCTTAACTCGGGAACATGAGCCCTTCCTGGGCTTAACTAGGGAACAGGAACCCTCCGTGGGCTATACTCGGGAAAAGGAGTCCTCTCTGGTAGGGACTGGGACCTGGGGAAAACTGAGACACAAGAGACAGACAGAGCACACGGTCTCATGGATGGGACAGACAGTTCTTTCACAAACAGCCTCCATAGCCATGACAGGACGGGCAGAGAGTTCACAAACGGCCTTCATAGCCGTGACAGAACAGGCAAAGAACTCACACACGGCCTCCATAGCCGTGACAGGACGGGAAGTGAGTTCACAGACGGCCTCCATAGCCGTGACAGGACGAGCAGAGAGTTCGCAAACAGCCTCCATAGCCGTGACAGGATGGGTAGAGTTTTCACAAACGGCCTCCATAGCAGTGACAGGGTAGGACGAGGATTCACAGACGGCCTCCTTAGCCGTGACAGGACAGGCAGAGAGTTCACAAACGGCCTCCATAGCAGTGACAGGGTAGGACGAGGATTCACAGACGGCCTCCTTAG
>NW_015627890.1:1927293-1937495 GCF_001515625.1 Sinocyclocheilus rhinocerous | reverse complement strand
TCAGGAAACAGACAACAAGGCAACACGGAAAGACTAGACTAAGACTAAAACTAAAAAATGGGAAAAGGAATGGCTCAGTGATGTAGCTATCGCTAGAGGAGAGATAAATGCTAAACAAAACTAGAGACTAAACAGAAACACGGAATGGCTCGGTAAAGCAGCTAACACTTGGGGAGTGCTAAACGCAAAACAAAACACAGCGATCTGAACAGGAACTGAGAGAGTGTTAAACAGTGTGTAATGGCTCTCAGGTGAGGGTGTGATTAGTGACGTCAGTGAATTCAGCTGTGTAAGTGCAATGGATGATGGGAACTGTAGTCCGGGGTGACATGTAACAGTCTGTGTAGTGTGAGAGTCAATGTAATGGTAGAATGACCTCTAGTGGCAATCGGCCGGAAGGCCACGGACCGGATTCGTGACAGATGAATCGTATGGAAATATTCTAATTAAATAACAATGTCCAAATTCCACACTTGAATTGCATCATTTATTCATGATATATTAATATAATGAATTTATTATTGTTTAAAATAAAACGTTGTTCTTAATATATTATTATTAAACCACAATTATATTATATTACATTACTATATTATATTATATTATAACTAAAGTAACAAACTGTAATTGAGTAACGAACTGTAATCGAATCAATTGCTATCAAAGAAAATGTTTACCTCACACTTCACAGATGAGAATTATTAGAGGCTGCTGTCACTGTTTACTATAAGTGATTGCTACGTGTAGCAGGGCACAGAAAAAACGACAGTCAAATCAATTAGCAAAAAGTGGCAAATGGCTGCCTTCGCCTCTCACATGCAAGCTAGCTAATCCATTTGGATGATGAATCCATTGTTTACACAGCTCAAAGACATCTCAGCTGGATTAATATATATATATATATATATATATATACCAAACTAAATCTAATTAACCTTTTACAGTGTTTCCAAATCAGAACCCATTCACCACATTCTTCTTTATCCCTCTCCTCCTTCTTTCATGTCCCTCTTTCTCTCTTTCCCTGGCCTCCAATACGCATATATATTGCCTTTAGACTGCCTATTCTCTCTTACGCACCATTTGAAATGAGTTCTTCAAAGTTGCAGCCTAATCATGCTCTCCCAGTGTACGTGTGTGAGGAGAACTGTTCTTCAGGACATGAAATGTAAGTATTAAGTGCATTAATAGATCTGAAATAGAGTGGGGGAACTATGACGTCAGAACCAGGAAGTGTAATTCCTTTGAGATTTTCCTATGTTTTTTTTTATTTTTTATGGGCTTTTTTAATTTATGAATAAAATAAAGCCTGTGGTAAATATAACTTGACGATACTTCTACGTTTTGTTCTACAATGTAAACTGCACACACTCACAGCCTAAACCTTCTTATCTAGCTACTTATTAAAAACATACGTTTTCAATAATGAACATAACTGCTTCAAAATTTTTATTTTGGGTATGGATGTGTGTAATTTACGTTGTACAACAAAACGTAAAAGTATCGTCAAGTTATGTTTACCACAGGCTTTATTTTAATTGAAAAACCCCATTATAAAACCCCATAGGAAAATCTAGAAGGAACCCACGGCGAATTACTCTTCCGGGTTCTGACGTTATAGTTCCCCCACTCTATTGGCAGTAAATATAAATGTCTACTTTTAGTCTCTGAAGTTAAAGTTTTACCCTCTTTGCTTATTCCAGGAGGAATTGGGCGAGCCAGACATCACTGACACAAACACCTCTCCTGCTGATTTTGTTATCATGGACAACAAACTAACTACAAGTCCTGCAAGCACTGCAGTTGTGATGAGATGATCTTCCATTGTTTGACATTCAGAAATACACAGTTCATGCGGTTTAAAAAAGGCTGAATAAAAAATCCTCAATTGTATAGCCTCAGTTGTGCGTGTGTTTATGCATAAGTGTATTTTTTGAGTTAGTATTTATATTTAATAAAACACCACTGCATCAAAATAATTGGTAAATGAAAAACATTACGTTTGATAAACAATCATTTTACACTGCACTTAAACATTAAGCAAAAACAAATTTAAGCTTTTTAGTTTGACTTAATCGTTATTTATAATGAATGTTAACTTAAAAAAATTGAGTTGCTTCATTACATTTTTTGAGGTAATCGGTGTCCACAAAAATTGAGTATTCTGAACTTATCGGGGTTTACAGTGAAGACTGGAGCAATAATGCTGAAAATTCAGCTTTGAGCACAGACATAAATTACATTTTAGCATATATTAAGATAGAGAGCCACTCAAAAACGTTCAATAATCAACCCCAAACTTTTTGCATAAATGTCTTTACAGTTTACATGGTGCCAGTACTTCTATATCAGCAAGTAAACATTACATTATGAATACCTACAAAGACAGATGACATCTTGCTGATTTAGTAATATTTTAGCAAACACCACCAAATAAAATCACTGGAGAAAAAGACACCATTAAAGGTGCACTAAGCGATTTTTGCCAAACGATGTTGATATTTGAAAGCACCAAACAAACATTTTTAATGTTTTGTTCCTCTGAAATTTTCCTCTTTTTTTTTTTTTATCTGCCATCTCTCGCTATCTATAGTCGATCTGCTAATATCCATCCTGTGCACTCACTGAGCGCTCTCTTCTCCCTATCATTACTAGACACGCCCCTTACTGCTGATTGGCTGCGAGTTTGTTTTGGAACTCGGTCTGACACTGTGGTCAAAAGCGTTTTTCAAAAATCACTTTAACTCTATCATTTCAAACTGAAAGTTTATTTTGCCTATAGTTTCTTATGCTTATAAGAATAACAGAGTCATCTCTAAACCAGATCAAGGACACAGGTGCAGCTCTACCATCCCTAAAAGCCATCACAGGACAGATATATCACAGCACTCGTGTTTGTGAGAGTCTGATGCTTTAGTTTGACTCTGCTGACTTACTTGCAGTGCTCCAAATAAGAGACAGGCGCCATGACAATAGCATTTATGAAGCTTCCATCGCGGCTCAACTCTTGAACCCCAGAGAAACCGTGCTCCACTTTAGATGACACTTGACCTGAACCTGAGTGGAACTAATCACTGCTGGAAATTAACTGCTAGGCAGTTCATTAACAGAAACAAAAAGTTCTATTCATAGACTGGGATGGAAATAAAGAGACGAAGTTCAAGGAAAGGCCAATTTGAAAGTGAAATAAGAAGGAACATTTAGTATGCATGGTTTCAAAATGGGAAACGGTCTTGAATGTTTGAAAATAGAAATATTCAAGGTTATTTACAGGCTGCATAAGTGGACTTATAAGTGGACCATAAGTGGTCAAACAGGTTTGAAACAAGCTGATGGTGAGGAAATGATGGCAGAAGTTTTATTTTTGGGTGCTTAAACAAAAATACAAGCTTTGCATTTTTACGAAAACAACTGAACATAAAAGTAAAAAGTTCTTTCATGAAGTCTCTGGTGAACACAAGCAAAACCTGGGTAGAACATGATATCTTTGCAACTATTTACAATAATAATAATAATAATAATAATAATAATAATCATGTTTAATTTAATACAAAAAAAATGTAATTATAATAATGTAATTAACAGATTTGAATAAAAACGTAAAATCTATTAGTAATAAAATAAATATGACAATTATTTATATTTAAGTATAAAATTAAAATAATGATAATTTTATTAATGATGTTTTAAAAAATATATTCATTGCATTTATGCAATATATAATATAATATTTATATTATTTTTACTTTATTTATTACATAATTTGTATTGTACAATTTCTGTCATTTTCTGTCAGGTTTTACAGGGTTAAGAATCGCAAAAAATACATTGCACACACATATACTGCATTTAATTACTATTTCCTATTCAGAACTTTCAGTACTGAATTAAATACATTTACAGTCCATGTTGCCCTTACTGGATAAATCTGGATTAGCATACTAGCAAACTCAAACTTTTACAATTTCTGCCATATCTGCTATGAAAAACTTTATAGTGATCTTGTTGCACAGCATTCTGGGATTGCCTTATTTGTAAAAGACGCGGTGCTGCCTTTGATTTTGGCTGAAATGAGGCATCATCTTTTAAAAACAAACAGACAAAAAAACTGCATAGTTTAGCTGCTGTTTGCAACTGCTTTCACATTGGGAGCAAAGCTATGATGCCTCAGCTAGGTGTTGGAAAAGAGCTGATGAATCACAAGTCAGTCAAACTGTCAGGAGAGTTTTAGGTCATGGAGAGAAAGCCCTGAAGAACGGTGTTGATATTACATTACACGGGTCAAAGAGGAGGCCAAGAAATGAGCAGAGGGCTCCAGCTCTGCTCTCCAGTCTAATTAACTGCTGAACACTTGTCATATCCTGATCCAGAACTTGGTTGAAATCCAGTTATTACCACATTCAGTAACGCACCACAGTCTGATTTAACTGTGTGTACAACTGGGACACATGAGCATATCTGAACCCAGATCCGAGCAATAATTGAACGCAAAAGCATAGCAGCCATTACTGAAATGTGTTTGGGAGAAAATCATTGCATTAACAACTTTCTGCGAGCATTTAATCTCAAACGACACTACTTCAACTTGCAGTTCATCCAAAACTGAACACCTAGACATCATACTTGCTATGAAATCATAATGGACTATTGTTGGGTTGTCTGTCGAGTATAAATAGATGGATTTGGATGTTCACACATGTTCTTGTGTTCAAAAACTCCTGGACGGAGCACAACAGACTGGAAGAGAACACAGCGGGTTCCTTATTCAGTCAAACACAAAAGAAAAAATACTGCCGAATGCCCACATAATGAGGATTGGGGCTGTTAGATAACTGCAGTCCATTTGACTTGTGCACTTTATTCCAATTCTACTGAAGCTTTTGTGTGAGAAAAGACTGATATTTAAGACATTATTTGCTGAAAATCTCCTCTTTCACCACAGCTTTCAATCCCATTCAGTTCAAATATGTTAAAACGTGTGTTACTTAAAAGGAGTGTAAATGAGATCAACAGCAGCCGAGAAAGATTTTCAGCAAATACTGTAACTTTTGATCTGTTCCTCACACATGGTTATCATATGACTTCAAAAGATTCAGAATATAGCAAATGTTTTGTATGAATTCCCTTTATAGTGTTTTTTGTAATTTCTGAAGACATTGCTGAAAAAAAATCAGGACATTTTGCAATATTTTTTTCTGTTGTGAGAAGACAAAGTCAGGTTTTAAACAACACAAGGTTGAGTAAATTTAGCAAAATATTCATTTTTTTGGGTGAATTAAGTTGGTACGATTATTTAATTGTTTTGAAACCTCTTATGCTCACCAAGACTGCATTTATTTGATCAAAATACATTAAAAACAACAGTAATATTGTTACAATCTAAAATAATTGTATTCTATTTGAATGTATTTTGAAAAATCATTCATTGCTGAATTTTCAGCTTCATTACTCCAGTCTTCAGTGTCACATGATCCTTCAGAAATCCTTCTAAGAGAAACTGCAATATTATTTCACATTATTCGCTTTTTTTTTTTGAGCACATCAATGCAGCCTTGGTGAACGTAAGAGATATTTAAAACGACTTTTAAATGTTTAGACTTACATTTAAAAATCATATTTCCAAACTTTTGAAAAGTACTGTATGAATAATTTAGATTGTATTTATGTCTGCAAAGGTGACATGTTATCGGTTTAAAACAAGATACTAAGACAATGGCAAAGAGTAAGGCGGCTCTGGTGCTGCGTTTACACAGAAGCAAACCCTAACACTGAACTAAACTAAACTTTAACACCATTCATTTTCTGCCCCGCAGGCACTGTTCTTTCCTTCAGCAAATGCATCTGAATTAAGCCGAAAACCCGAATTCTGATCACAACACATGTTTCGCCTCTCTAGGCTCCCGACTTGGCAATGAGGGATGAACTGTCTAAAAATACAGCGGTGAAATGTCACATCTCAGTGCGGGGACACACCAAAGTGAATAAATTCATACTTACAACACCAGAAACAATAGCTACCCGATGCTGCCGCCCCAACCATGAGCTGAGGCTGACAGTTTCAGAAGTATAAAATGAAATGAACACAACTAGCAAAGAAAAACACAGGTGACAGCTTTTCAAAAAAAGCTCCTGGGGTATCGGTCCCAACATGTTGCTTATTGGCGAACTGACAAAGCAAACTTGAAATTATACAGGAAATGGGATTGGGGAGAAGTTACTGTGAGTGGGATCATTGAATTTAGACATTGTAATTATGGCTCCAGGCATGCTGTGCATGGCAGGAGTCTGTGCTATTCGCCACAGGACTGTCAAGGTCCACAAGGAGGACCACAAGCAACTCGGAATTCTTTTCTACTTCCAATTTATCATTATATTTTTACAATTTACCTTTTTATTTACTAATGTGTTAGAACGACCGCCACCTGCAGCAAAGAGAGAGAAAACTATATAAAATGTAAAATCAGATGCTCTTTGCTTTCATTGTAAATTTAAAGAGAAAATCCATGGTAAGTTCTGTTTTTTTTCTAATGCTTTGTGGTCTGAATATAAAGTGCATTACTTTTGAAATTGCAAATAAATAAATGCATGTTATTATAATTATAATATAATTAAAGTAATATTAAATGATTCATATTAATATCAATTCATTTTACTATTATTAAAATATGAAAGTAGACATGAGAAATTGTATCGTATAATATTAACTACATATTGTTATTGCTTAAAATATAAAATAAACTGGCAGTTGGCAGTGCAAAAAATATATTTTTATATATTTGTAGTAAAATAGTTTTACATTATTAGTATATTAATTATTATATTATACATTATAAGTTATATTAATTATGCTAGTATTAATTACAATAATATGAATACAATGATTCATATAATAATTAATTTTTTAACTGTATTATATTTTTAAAAGCAATTTTTGCAATTCTAAAAATTATTTTTTATTTTTTATTTCTTATTATTGAATTTAATAAAAGTTTGGAGTGAGGTTCGGGTCAGTTTTTCATAGGCTAACTTTGGGTTTCGCGTTTGTAATTCATTTTAATGCTGGTGCAGATCTCTAGAACAGGAGAACAGAAAATCAGGGAATAGTGATACATGTGCAAATGGTTCAGAGAAACACTAGAAGAATATAAAATAAGTTCCACGTCTCCCTTCCCCTCTCTGCTGTTCATATGGCAGATCATTGTATATTCCTTTTGTTTCCAGAGGGATCGTGACTAGTGTGTGAGCCGTCACACCTCACGCCTGTCAAACCAGGTCAAGATGCCAGCGCTTTACAGACTAAATATATATATGCTAAATTAAACTAAACAAAATATACAATAATCAATCAATTAATTGTTTTTTGGTTATTTTATTTTTAAGATAAATAACATTTTCAAAACCTCTTCAGAGCCATGAACCAACCTATTGAAACTTTTTTACAAGCCCACAAGAGACAAACTTGAAATAAACGGGTTTACCAACACTTTCAGTGAATAAGTGTTCCCTCAAAAAGACTGAAAGCAACAGCTCTGTACTGCATGTCTGTGTGCAGTAACCGAGAGCTTTCATTTAAACCCACCAGGACACAGACCGAACGCGGTCATCAAAAAGCACTGTCAGAATTCATGTGGTCAGCCTTTCATCAGCATGATGAAGTTTCACGGCGAGTCGCAAACTAGGGGACACACAAGGTCTCACATGTGTGTGTGTGTGTGTGCTATCAGTTGTGTTAACTCACGTGTTACTGAGAAACACTCCTCTGCCAATGTTTGTCACATCTAGAACTTTCCTTTAGAATACCAAAGACAGTTCCTCAGCTGAGGGGGTACAACTCTACACGGCAAAGATGCTAAAAGAGAAGTTGATCAGCAAAGTACATATTTCTGAGAAACAAGTTTTATCATGTAACAGAAACTCATTTTATTTGCAATGTTTTACCATTATCATTGTGGATTTCAGCTCAATTTTCCAAGTTAGAAAACAGACTTCAAATTATGTTCTTTTGGCTTTTCCAAGTAGGAAGATGAAGCTGAATAGAACACAGCTAAAAATCTGCTGCCAGACTGTCAGTCTGTGTATTAGTGCTGGGGATTTTACAGCGAGTCTTTCCACAAGTTACATTGTTCCACTAGTGGGTGGTAACAAGTGACTTTCACTTAAACGATTTGTTCTTTCAGGACTGTCCTTATGATTAAAGCATTGTATTATTCACTCAACCAAATTGCTTTGTTCAGAAATAATGATTCATTCATGAATTAAACCAGGGTTCGTTCTTTCTGAGTGAGTCATTCGCTCAACCGAATCGATTCGTTCAAAAAACACTGGTTCATTCTGTAACCAAACAAGCCATTGCCATTTTGAGTGAATTATTGAATCACATATTCAGCTGAATCAAATTGATTTATTTTTTTGTTTTATGTATTGACTTATTTTTTAATTAATCACCTTTTATTCAGCAATGACGCATTAAAGTGATCAAAAGTGAAAAATGAAGACATGTATAATGTTACATTGTTATTAGTATAAAAAAAAAGTATATATATATATATATATATCTATATATATACTGTATAAAATAACATGGCAGCTTTTATAACAACGGGTCCAAAGAAACATTTAACCATTTACTGCATTTAAAATAATGACAATACTAATTATATTCATGTCAACAACCCATAAAGATACTAATATTTGTAATGATTAATATTTATTCATATTTAATATCATTCATATGTATAATCATATTTAATTATTAAATCATATATCCTGTGTTGGGTATATGAATGAAATGTGACTTGGTTCATTTATATTATGTATACGTCTTCTGAACTACTTCAAAGCATGGTTGTGATAATGACTCATATCTGGTGCACCTTCTAGTTTTATACTCATGAACAGCTGCTGAATAAACACTTCTGAGGTGAATATACGCATACAAGTAGGCTATGGACGTATGAATTATCAAATTTAGTGATATGTGATATGTACTCTTACAGAAATCCCCTGCTGAGTATGCGAACACTATGTAGGGACTTGTGCGTTTGAATGCAGCTTCACTGTCAGCACACAATAAAAAGAAGATATAGCCAAGAAAGGACAGGTAATCTTCGCAGCCATTCTGTTGAAATTCAAAAGTAGTTTCTCTCTCTTTCGCTTTTCACCTCTCCATCTATGTGAGTTTGGGGTATTTATTTGAGCACATCTATCTCACTCTTTGTTAGTGACAGCGCGGCGCTCACTGAACCTGACGACGAGTTTAAGTTGGGGACACCATATTTTTTTCCATTCCCTACCTCATAACAATCGTTCTGCTGTGACAGTGTGTTGTTTTGTTATTCTCAGCCAACTGCAGAGCTGCATGTTCTCTCTGCCTTGTTAGTGGAAAGGCAAGTGAATTAAACTTCACATATTCACACACAATTCACCCATCATCGCTTGTGCTACAAATATGAATGATACCACAGACTATAAGTTAAGACGTCAGACTGCTGGATGGTAAGATACAGTATATGAGACAGTTTTATACACTAAAGAAGAGACTTGAACCATATAGAGACCATTATATAGACTTTACTTTCGGGTGAACTGTCTTGAGCTGGCCAGTAAGCAACCACATAGCAACAAACTAAAAAAGGTACAAAACTGACATCTACAAATGAACAAAAACACTCCAAACACTTCAGAAATAAAGTTTTGCTCTGGCACCCACCTTAGCAACTGCATAGCAATGTGCTAAAAACACTCAGAACAATTAAGAACACATACTGTATAACAACACCCTGGCAACCACCCATAACACCCTAGAAACTGCATAGCACCCACGACAGCCTAGCAACCACCTAGAACCTCAGTTCACAGTTTCGGACATACCGATACACTCAGCTGTCGCAACTTTAATTGCGTAGTGAAGGGGGAGTGGCTTTCAAACTTTGATTATGAATGACAAAATAACAGTAGTGATACCCGCTACCATATGTCAAAAATGATTGATGGCTTTGACCTTTGTGACCTTTCCCCCTCCCCCAAGCGGCCCCCTCCCCCACGTAGTGACCGCCCACGTGGCGACCACCCACGTTGTGTTGACCCCAGTGACCTATCCAGATGTGAAAACCGGCATATGTGAAATTCCGACGTCAACCTTTGACCTCCGGGGATGAAAAATGATGTTTGTTCAGCTGTATGTATGTGTCCGAGCGGTGATG
>NW_015627890.1:1901748-1927261 GCF_001515625.1 Sinocyclocheilus rhinocerous | reverse complement strand
TTTTTTACAAAGATGTTAAATTTAACACGTGTAACTAATAATTCATTCAAACGCTACAGACTTCTAGGTCGGGGAACTACAAATCCAGCATAAACATCAGACTTCAAACATGGCTGCCGCGGGCAATACCCCACAATACTCATACATGGCAGCGGTCTAAAACGTTGGACTTCTAAATATATGCATGCTCAGATACTCTATATAAAAAGACTCACATCTCTGCACTATTTGTGAAGTATACGTTCCTTCCATGTGTCGATTTTACAATTTAGTGATGTTAGCGATGCAAAGTCCGATTAATTTTCGCGAACCGATTCTTTCGGGGGGTTTGGGTCAATGAACCGCATTAAAGAACCGATTCGTCGGATCCTATAGTCATCACGCAATGATGTCAGTATACATTTCTTTTCTAACAACTCAGTGTCATGTTATATCAATGAATCATTCAAATAAAGTTATCTGTGTGAACGCATATTGCTGATTATTGTCTTTCGTTCATTTTAGTTAACCCTTTAAAACCGGATGTGTCGGCGCCCACACAATTAACCATGCTCTACTTATGTTATCATAACTCACCAACCGTTTGCACTATGAAAAAAAATCCAATTGCGTCTGATAGTAGACAGCTTGCGCTTTATGACAATATACGGCTTAATACGGTAATTGCATGCTTTCCATCAGCAAATCACAGTGGCTTTCGGGGAGAGGGCGGATTTGAAGCGGGAGATACGGAGTGCAGCAAGTTAGAGAGTTTGAGAGTGCAAAATATAATTAAAAAATGTACAAAAACATGGCGAAGAAAGGTTTGACAAGATAGGAGGCGATTGATTTGATCTTTGATGACACCTGGGAAGAGGCTGAGCATGACTTCGGACCCGGAGTCTGTGTATTCAGACGAGGAGGCGTTTGCTGCTGGCATTGATCCAGACGTGGATTGGTAAGTGAAGCTTATATGTTTCTTTCTGATGAATCTATGAGAAATGTGAGTAAAATAGTCATAGATTCCGTGTTTCAGTTTGAAAAACCACTGTTTCACACACTTATGTGGTATATGTGCGTTGCGCACGCGTATAAGTGCGTATGTGCATGCATGCGTTCATGTTTGCTCGTGTAACGTTATGTGTGTGCATGCATGCATGCATTCATGTTTGTACGTATGTACGTGCATGCACATATCTATGTGTGTGTATAGGTGCGCGTGTGTGTGTATGCGAATGTGTGTGTGTGTGTGTGCATGTGTACATGTATGTGTGTGTACGTGCATGCGTGTGTGCATATGTTTATCTGTATGTTTGTGTGTGTGCATCTGTATGTTTGTGTGTGAATGTGCATGTGTATATATGTATGTGTGTATAGTTGAGTGTGCGTGTGTGAATGCGAATGTGTGTGTGTATGCGAATGTGTAACGTTACGTGCGTGTGTGTGTGTATGCGAATGTGTGTACGTGCATGCGTGTGTGTGTGTGCATGCATGCATTTATGTGTTTATCTGTATATTTGTGTATGTGTGTACGTGCATGTATGTGTGTGTGAATGTGTGTATGCATGTGTGTGTACATGCATGTGTGTGTGTAAGCAACTGCAGGCTTTATTTTTATTATTTCTCTCTGTACATTTAAAACACTTAAAGTTGAAGATGGTGAGGAAAAACTATTTTCTTTGTACGCGTCTCTAAACACAACTTTAATAAATCAGTTGTTTTAAGCAAAAGCGATGATTCAGGCAGTTTTATTCAGTCGTAGTGTTTTAGGCGTCCGCCTTTTAGTTGTGTTCCAGGAAACAGGTACGACTGTAACTGAGCGTTGTCATGTCTGGCTTTAACAAATCATGAGGTCAGCAGATTTTAACAGCTCTTTACATTACAATTTTTCACAATTGTAAAATGTTTGTTTAGCTTAAATATTCAGCTGTCATGTTAGAGGACAATATTTCTGTGAATTTGCTTGATTTAATAAAATATTGCTTTAACCCGTCCTCTTCATTCGAGTCGTTTACGCTATATTATCCTAGTTTATATCAGATACTAGATCGTTTCTTAATAATTCCCTTCCGTCTACACTCTATTCCGTCAGCTCGTTTTCTTTTTATTAAATTACGTGTACTGCGTTAGACTATCCATGACTTGTTGCTTCTATCGTACTCATTCGCTTAGGATAAAGGCGTATGCAAAATCATTAAAATCCAAACATATTGAACAAGGAGAAAAGAATAATGAGTAAAGTGATTCAACCTTTTATTGTGTGAAGAAAATGATCAAATTGCTATTACAAACAATAGTGATGACATTACAGGTTATCCAGCCAGAAAAGAAAATTTACACAGACCAGTATGTCTCGGGCAAATATGAAATTGACTAGCATCTCAATAATTTCACATATCATGGAACCATACTGTTTTTGAACAAGCGTCATACATAAATCCGTTACATACATACACATACCCAGGACCTCAGTAACTCCAAACTCATCGTTACATTCAGACATCATATCCAGAATTTTTCTGGTAATTACACAGATTTGCTCTTTGCCGGTCATATACAAGCTCGTCAAATCGGGCCATGGATTATTTTTTTAGGCTTCCCATAACTGCAGAGTTTATCAGAACGGTCGCTGTTCGCTTACAGCTATGTTGAGTAGCCGAAGTCATGAGGAAATAGTGAGGGATCTTCTGTATAGCGTCGTACATTCGAGCTAAATAAATTGTTGGGGGCAGAGGTCTTGTTTCGACCGTTGGCTGGTCGTTGAGATGGGGGCGTTGCACTCAAAAGTGGAGGAGGGTGAAGGGGCCCTGGTTAGGGATTGACCTAGCCTCGCATGTGCCACCAAAGAGATTTAGTTTTCGGAAGATATTTTGCTAAAGATTACGAGGTAACTCGGTCATTTAAAAGATTTAACATTTATTTATTTTTATATTTTTTAATAAAGTTCTAAAAAGAAAACGAGCTGACGGAATAGAGTGTAGACGGAAGGGAATTATTAAGAAACGATCTAGTATCTGATATAAACTAGGATAATATAACGTAAACGACTCGAATGAAGAGGACGGGTTAAAGCGATATTTTATTAAATCAAGCAAATTCACAGAAATATTGTCCTCTAACATGACAGCAAAAACTAGGAAACAAAGCGCAAGGCCTAGCAATTACGATTCGATGGGAAAATACTACAAGAGTGATGAAACATAACATTTCAAAGTGTTATATTCATTTATGAACGCTGTTACAGAATTTGTCTTAGTGACATTCAATGGAATATTTTATTAAAAGATAATGCAGAGGACTGTTTGAGTAACGCTCTCGTCTTTGTTACATTTACTGTCAAGATTTCGCAGCTTACACACATCCATCTACCGGAAACCTGTAGCTCTATCATAAATATAAGCTTCATGCCTGACACTTTTATAACTGACTAAAAATGAATATTTAAGCTAAACAAACATTTACAATTGTGAAACATTGTAATGTAAAGAGCTGTTAAAAGCACAACGTGGGTGGTCGCCACGTGGGCGGTCACTACGTGGGGGAGGGGACCGCTTGGGGGAGGGGGGAAGGTCACAAAGGTCAAAGCCATCAATCATTTTTGACATATGGTAGCGGGTATCACTACTAATAACCTTATAAAATTCATACGCTACACGGTCGAGTGCATAGTGTATAGTACATCATTCGGGATGCAACTTATGGTCTCAACCAGGCCTCGTCCCATTTTTTCGCATTTTCCATGGCCGGGAATACTTGAGCTTTGTAACCTTGCAGATCTTTTTTATGCTCAAACAGCAACATCACACACTAACTAAAACTGAAAAAGTGAAAAAGCATAATAGGACCTCTTTAAAACTCTCAGAACACGCTAGCGACCACATAGTAATATCTTGGCAAAATCCCACACCATTCTCAGAAGTTGGCAGCAACTTTATAAGTACTACTTGCATTTTCTTCAGAAAATAAATCCGGTCATGAGTAATGTCTGGCCCAAGCACCTGTCCTGCACAGGTTGGTTTGGGAATGCTTCCTCACTCTTCATTCTGCCGTCTGCCTGTACTAGGACTGGAGAACTGATTGTAAAACTTTAAACAGCTCTCCGGGGCCCGGGTCATTTCCTTTGTCCTCGCAGCATGTGCACAGCACTCTGTTATTCCGCAGCTTTTAGCAAAGCTCCACCGCAGCCGCCAGCTCTCCCTCAGGAAAACCAATACAATGAAACAGGCCTTGCAGGGAAGCAAAAATGTGCTCTGTGTGTGTTTTGATGTGGCGATAAATATGAGAAATGTCTTACAGTGGTGCGATACTGCACACATTAACCACTGGTTTACACAGCACAGACACTGGCCATAAAGAAGGTGATTACACATATACATGTGCTAATGAAATGCAATACATTTTCTTGTCCCCATCCACATATGGTTACAACTATTAATCTCTCATCATTTAAAATGGAAATCATATTAGTTAGTTTGCTTTTAGCACAATATCATAATTAAATGAACATATGGGTGGATTTTCAGTACACACTTTGAGATTTTCTTCCATTGAAAACTAGAAGAAAAATTAAGAAATATTCCAGGTGTTTCCTCACTTTTTCTAATTAAATTGTTTAAAATAAAACATGCTGTTTTAATTGACAATCATGTATAGGCTTCTAGTCCTGAATATGATTTCTGAATATAATTTCTTGATGATGGTGATGCTCCATGAAGTGACAGCATTTAGATGGGGGGAACATTTTGGAATAAGCAAAAATAAATAAAATTTGCTGCTTAGTGCTGAAAAAAAAAAAAAAAGGTGCAGCACAGGAATGATCCTGCTAATTTCCTTTGGCCATGTGTCTCGAGTGTTGTTCCATCAGCGCTGCTCATCAGCTGGTCTGTGATGAAGCGTTTCCCTGCCTTCACCTCTCCACACCATCTGATTCTTTCCTGCTGTGCGCTGAGCCGTGAGTGATGGAGAGGAACTCTCAGCACCACGTCCGCAGGGACGTCCCGACACCCTTGCCTGCTCCACACCACTACCAGCCATCAGCAGATGGCCATGCCACCTGCCATACTCCATCAACAAAAGGTCCAATTATCCCATAAGCCCCTGCACTCACCTTGATTTCCCACAATCCCTCTTTCCCACACCTGTCCACTCACATTAAAGCCCTCACTAGTCATCATACTGGAGTTTATCGTCTCAGAATCTGGGTGTGAGAACACGTTTGCTTTGATGACCACTTTGATGGCAAACTCTTTTGATGAAGCAAGTTCGTCATACTCCACAAAACGTAATCAGTTGATCTAAAAAGTTTTCCCTCTAAAAATAAATATAATTTTGCCATCATATTGGCTGTTTTGCTCTACATTAGAGTGCAACCGCCATGTTGAGATCACATGACCAGTCAGTTCCATATTAGGGCCTTTCGCACCGCTTTAGTTCCAGAACTAAATGTACAGTACTAAAGTACTGGGACGATTTTGCGCAAACTATTTCCCAGTACCATTTAAAGGGTTGCATTCGCACCGACAGTGTGTACTAAGAAGTGACGTAAATTACCATACTGAAGCAATTTAGGTTTACTTTATTATTCATATGTCATTTAAAAAAAAATCATGTTAAAATGTATCAAATATGATAATCAGGCTTTTGACGAACATTTATTTGTTCATCTCTCAGTCATTATTGTATTGCATTACATTTTATGTTTTGTAGCTACAGATTTGATAATACAACTAAGCATTTAAATAATATCTTACTAAGACATTTTATTGGGAGATTTAGAGTGACAACTGATATTTAAATGCATTTATTTTAAGTTGTCTGCTTTACTGTTATAAAGATCTCATTGATTTACATTACAATCTCAATCAGAATTGTGTCACTTAATGGCCATATACATATCAACATCTGCGCCAAATTGCATATTTTTGCTCACTGGGCCTCTGAATAAAGCTGAGCTCTTTTTTTGGTCCATATTCTCACTATGTCATACTATATGAGCCATAAAAGCCTGATGTATCAACTATGATATACTCAACAAAAGATGATTAGATTTTGTCTAAAGTGGAACTAAACAGTTCCATTTTTTAATATATATATATTTTTATGTATCAGGCATACAGGGTAAATACCTGCTTTCGAATAACAGAAAAATACACATTTGCTCAAATTCAGCAAGCATTATCGCTTAACTCTGTTGAACGCAGAAGTAAAACTAATTATATGGTATAAATGTCACATTGTAAATGTGGAGAGAGAAGGCATGTGGTAATGGAACCTGGTTTTGAAGAAGAATGAAAGAAGTCATTAGTGGATAATGATTTTAATTACACTCTTTGTCAGCTACGGCAGCGCTTGACAAGAGGTTTCCCCCTCAGCATAATTACAGTGTGATTGACATGCTAAATAAACAGGGTCTGAATGACACTGACGGCACGCAGTTGCCAAGAGCAACAAGTTGATCGGGAAACTGGAAAATACATGTTTGTGATTAGAGGCTAGCGGTGTGCAAAAAGCTCCGTTTTTATTAGACTCTGGCTGAGGTATAATTTTAGTTTGTTGATTTGGGTATTAGAACAGCCTGCGAAGAACAAAGGCTACAGGTCTGTACTTAAATATGTATAATGGACTTGAAATCTTTCCTGCCCAGAGGAAAATGTCATTGCTCAGAGATTGCTCTTTCAAAGCTCAAAAGACTTCATGAATATATCAATGTCTCATTTATGTTTTTGATTTTCTCCTAAACGTATGTAGGACACAAATGATGAGACAATTAACACACTAAATTAAATGTGGAACATATAGCTCAGATAATTTAATCTTGGAAGAATTCGATGAGAAATGTTCATACTCATCAGGGGCCTCATTTATAAAATGTGCGTACGCACAGATTTGATCTTAGATATTCTTACTTTTGGAAACCTAATTGTTTTATAATTGCTATTATTATTATTATTATTTCTCTTGTTTCTAGAAGTAGTAATTTTGATAATAGTCAATAGAAAAAATATAACTACACACATATTGTTTGTCCACAGAATAATTACACATTATTAAATAAAAAGCGTCCCCGCACGAACCTCTACCTCCGCCAGCAGGACTTCAGTTTCAGACTCGTAAAGTTTTTTCTTCTTCTTTGTGCTCGTCATTTTCAAGCATAGAAATTCGGATATTGGCGTGTGCTCTTTTATATGGTAATGATTTTAATTAGGGGGCGTTTACAAGGCGGAGATCTGACACCAGTCAGCTGCGCACAATTTCAAGATCATTTGCGATTTATAAGAGAGGTGTACGCACGTGCTTTTGTGCGCACGTTCGTTTTCTCTGAATCGCACTTACGCACTTTTGAGAAATTATCTTAGAACAAATTTAGGACAGTTTATACGCACCATTTTATAAATGAGGCCCCAGATCTCCAATACTGGAAAATCCAAGAAACATTAGAACCATAATCGTGTAATAATTCATTTTATTATGATATGAAACGTCCAATTTTTATTTCAATAATGTTTTTTAAAGTTTTGCAAGAATTTCGTGATACTAAAAAAAATATTAGTTGCCATAGCAATTGATTTTAAAAGTAGGATGGCTCACTTTTTATAAGATAACTTAAAATTTTACTTGAATTCGTAGTTTATTCTGACACCAGTCAGCTGCGCACAATTTCAAGATCATTTGCGATTTATAAGAGAGGTGTACGCACGTGCTTTTGTACGCACGTTCGTTTTCTCTGAATCGCACTTACGCACTTTTGAGAAATTATCTTAGAACAAATTTAGGACAGTTTATACGCACCATTTTATAAATGATGCCCCAGATCTCCAATACTGGAAAATCCAAGAAACATTAGAGATTAGGGCTGCACGATTAATCGAAATTAAATCGCAAAGGCGATAAATCGCGATTAGGCAGAAGCTGCAAATTGTAATGCATAAATATTGTATTCTAATAAATAAGCTTATATGACACTAATATTTTAGATACGAATTCAATTTTACAATTCTTGATTTCAATTTCGATGCAACAGCCAAAACTACTAGCCTGACAAATATAAAGTTAAATCATTATTAAAGACAAGTGAACAGTCAATAAATAAGAACAAATGAACAAATTACAATAAATAACACCACTGAATATAGAACAAAGATACAAATTAAATGATTTAGGATTTTATGTTTGTAGGTGTTCAGGTACAGAAATTAAATAATCACATATAAAATAACATTTCCATATTCTTCACTGTGTTGTACCTTGATTTTTTCATAGCCATTTGAAATTAGTGGTAACCACTGCATTTTAATCATGAATCAATTTTACAAAATGATTTAAATTAGACTGTATAATTTCAAAATTGAAGCAAATACAGAATGGTCTGATTTTAGCTTTGTGAAATAATGCTACATAAAACACCTGCATGAAACCGAAACAGCAGATGGGCTGAATGAGACGAAATTTCACTCTCTGCCAGCAGGTGGCGCTTTTGGAACAGCAGTGTTTACTTGGTTACTGCTGTAAACAAAGCAGCACTGTGCATATTAGCACTACTTTAAATGCATTATGAAAAGAAAACGGCATGTAAACTTTTCTGAAAAAAGTCAGTTCCCCTCAGAAACACCATGACTTCCTATATTTCGCGCATCGTGAACAGTGATCTAGCTCTGTCTGCTACAGTATTTTCTCCTCTTTGCGTCCGTTTTCAGCGTTGCAGGACTCTGTTAATGTTTACAGACTAAATATAATATTAACGATATTTTGAAAAAATATATATTGCGATGCAGTTTGTGTTCAAGCACGGAACAGAGACAGTCTCTGAAATAAAAAAAAAATGCCCAGTCGATCGGTGCATCTCTACTCCACTGTATAAATTAAATATAGATTAATCATCGTTAAAGCTACAAAGTTACTCGCCAAGATGGGTATCTTGACACATTTTTGTATGTATTTGTCCCTTCAAGTGCCAGGGACGTGTCTACGTGGTGGCCAGGGGTGGCACCGGCCCCCCCTGAAATTGGCTGGCCACCCCAGGTGCCCCCCTACCAGATGTCTTGCGATAGGCTCACGTGAGGACGAATCTCTCCACTCTCACTTGTTTAGTGAGTGTACACGATGTATTATAACATACATCGTTCCGCAAACACAACCTCCTCCACTCCTCTCTTCTCTCTTCTTTTCATGCACCATGTGAAATTTAACAGCTTAGTTAAGGCAACCTGTTAGTTCAAAGCAGCAGACAGATTTTTGGAAGTTTATGTAATATCAGGGTACATTTCATTGTGACGATAAACACATCTGCTGATGGGAGCCACCGGGGACGCCAGACCAGACACTGACTCCGTCCCTTCTGTTCATAAAAGCCCACCGTCACTGCAAACTGAATTAGACACAGACACACGTGGCCTGAAAAGAGCTAAATCTAAATGATGGATTAAAAACAACTGTGATGTTTCTAAATCCACTAGCTATAAGAAATAAAATGATTTAATCTGGTATTATGATGTGAAATCTTGGAAACATTTTCACGAATCACAGGAGGAAATATACATTTCAAACAATTATAAAAAGTCATTATTTAAACGTATTTTAAAATCTTTTTATGCAAAACCCTTTTCAATAAAGGCTGTTTTTAATACAACAAAAGATCAAGTGAACTTTTTTTGCCACTCATTATCACACACATTCTAATATTGCATTTGATTTTTTTTCTGTAAGTCATCTATTTTTCTAGTTCCATAATCCAAATAATCTGTTTGGAGAGCATCTCAATTGTTATTAATAATGTATTGAGACTAAAAGGGTCTTCTTATATCACAAATAACTTAAAGAAAAGGTTCAGTAAATTAGTAAGTAAGTTTCCATCTCATTATTCTAAGAAAAGTAATTTTCTCCCTGGGTTAATAATCTTTTGTTTACATAAATACAGAGAAATGGAGCACAGTTGGGTTTCAGAGGTAATATTACATTCATTTTCTCCAGAGAAAGAGAGAGAGAGAGAGAGATTTAAAAATAACTGAACCTTTCAAGACAGACCTACCATAAGGTCTGAAATGAATGAATATTAAAAATAAATGCAAACACACACACATACACACACACACACACATATATAAAATATACATCATATTTTTCCATTACCCTGCAGATTTTGACTCAATATACAAAGTTTCATATTGTATTGTTACATTATTGCAATACTTAAAGGACATTAAATACACCATCTTGCACCTTTTTGTTCCAATTTTACCTGTTTTTGTTTCATATAGAATAAAGTTTATTTCTTGATGAGCAGTTTTTGCTGGAATTATAATGCACAATCTACCACTTTTGAGGTCTCAAGTCCTTCACAGAATGAGCGTGAATGCTAATTCATTCAGCCTTCATTCCAGTACAGGTGTACCTGAAGGTGACAGCGTTGATTTTAGCGCCTATCTTGAGACAACTCAATTAAGCCAATTGCGATTTCTGACGTGCGGTCTCAATTTAGTGGTGAATGAACTTCGTACAAACAAAAAGTGTGAGTGCAAAGCTTAACTTATGCGGTTTGCATTCATGATTTTTTCTTTCAGACAGGTAAATGACAAACGTTTCTCATTTCCGATAGCAGGCTGACCCACCACACACACACATATATAAAATATACATCATATTTTTCCATTACCCTGCAGATTTTGACTCAATATACAAAGTTTCATATTGTATTGTTACATTATTGCAATACTTAAAGGACATTAAATACACCATCTTGCACCTTTTTGTTCCAATTTTACCTGTTTTTGTTTCATATAGAATAAAGTTTATTTCTTGATGAGCAGTTTTTGCTGGAATTATAATGCACAATCTACCACTTTTGAGGTCTCAAGTCCTTCACAGAATGAGCGTGAATGCTAATTCATTCAGCCTTCATTCCAGTACAGGTGTACCTGAAGGTGACAGCGTTGATTTTAGCGCCTATCTTGAGACAACTCAATTAAGCCAATTGCGATTTCTGACGTGCGGTCTCAATTTAGTGGTGAATGAACTTCGTACAAACAAAAAGTGTGAGTGCAAAGCTTAACTTATGCGGTTTGCATTCATGATTTTTTCTTTCAGACAGGTAAATGACAAACGTTTCTCATTTCCAATAGCAGGCTGACCCACTTTTTATTTTAACTGCAAAACATAGTGAAAAAAATGAGATCAACAGCAAATCTGTCATTTCCATCTCTATTATGCCCTAAAGCACCACATACAAAAATAATGTTTTACAATGTCAAATAAATATTTTTTCTAACCCTAACCCTCTATGTTTCCTACAGTATACATACACTGTTCACCCTGAATCATTGCATATATTGTGGTAAGATTTACTAACAAATCTTCTGCCAGTCTGTTATTCTTTAGAGCAGGTGTGCCCAACCCTGTATATATATATATATATATATATATTTTGTTTTTTGTTTTTTTCATGTAAGCTATAGATTCTGTTTTGACCATTACATCAAAACATACTTGTGATTTTATGACATCAGTTACTGCTGCCGCTGGTGCTGAACCCGAACGGCTCATTCTGTTCTTGCATTTTCAGATTAAATGTTGTGATCCAAAACAGTTAATCTAATCACCTTTCAGGCAAAAGTTTGCTTCAAGAATGACCACACTGTTGATGTGATCTTATCGCTAGCACACCCTGAGTACATGTGAGTTGTCTTATCGGTTAGTCATATCAGCATAAATTTTCATATCGGGCCGATGTTTACATTTTTACAGGCTGCAGTATCTGAATCAGTGTTTCTGTAAGAGCCTGAGATTACACTATAGACTTTGGAATCACAAAAAGGCAATTTTCACAGGAAACAAGGATTATCTTATGCATCAGTTCACAAATTGAACCCTTCGACTTTAAAAATCATTGGATTGGAAAGAGTCAGTGATACACTTATTGGATTTCTCACTTAAGGTCCACAACTTTTCCATTATGTGAAAATCGGTTAGTCATATCAGCATAAATTTTCATATCGGGCCGATGTTTACATTTTTACAGGCTGCAGTATCTGAATCAGTGTTTCTGTAAGAGCCTGAGATTACACTATAGACTTTGGAATCACAAAAAGGCAATTTTCACAGGAAACAAGGATTATCTTTATGCATCAGTTCACAAATTGAACCCTTCGACTTTAAAAATCATTGGATTGGAAATAGTCAGTGATACACTTATTGGATTTCTCACTTAAGGTCCACAACTTTTCCATTATGTGAAGAGTTTGACTCCATTTTGGAAGAAATATGCATTTCTTTTCCATTTGTTATCGCACTTTATGCATTGGTTTTCTTTTCTTGGGTCATAAAAAAAGTAAACAAATCACACAATTTCTTTTGTATATTATGCTTGCTTTATAATCTTTTTTTTAATTAAACTTTCACTAACATGGTCTTTCCTTATTTATATTTATGATAGAATTTTAAATGGCTCAGGTTTCTTTTCCTTGGTCTGTTTATTTTGCTTTGTAAAGCACTTTGAATTGTATAAAATATGCATGACAAAAATTTTTATTTTATTATTGCACTTTATGCATTGGTTTTCTTTCAACATCATAAAGTAAACAAATCATACAATAAAACTTTTGTATAGTATTATTGATTTTTAATTCATATTTAACATGAGCCCTCCTTGGGCTAGACTTGGAAACAGGAGTGACAGAGGGCTCTGACAAAGGAGGGAGGAGAGGGGGCAGGTCAGTCCACAAGTCTATAAGGTTTCCCACCGCTTTCCATTCACCCAGATCCATAAATAGCTCACCCTCAGCCATGGTGCAGTGGGCGGAGCTCCTTTCCACGATCTTACTGGCCACGGCTTTCTCCCTCGTGGCGGGCATGGTAGCCGGCTCTCGCACCTGGTCTAACGTTACAAACAGCTCCGGCTCCGTGGCGATCCACAGCTCTGTCGCCCCTTGCGGTGATGGCTCGTCGGTTGCGGCGGTCTCAGGCTCTCCGTCAGCGGTGGGCTCGGGCTTGAGCTCTGCACAGTGAGGTGAAGGTGGGCTGGGCTTTGGGTCCAGAGAGTGGAACTGGCGAGATCCTCCTCGGAACGGACGGTGAACGGGGATCCGTTTCTCGCCAGTATCCACTCCACAAAGGCGGTGAAATCTGCTCGAGGACCATGTTTGGACGACGGCGCTCTGCATGCGGGGTTCAAGCTGGAGTCACAGAACACGCAGCATGTCATCCGGGTAGCTGGTGAGATGGGTGATGGCCAGAAACAGTCCGGTATTGCCCTCGAGCGATCTCTCGATTCAGGACGGGATAAGGGGTCGAAGGGATCCATTGGAAAATGGGGAGGGGGAAAAACACTGTACAAACAACGGAAACAAAACAGAGGGGAAACACGCAATTAAACTGTTTGTTGGTTGGGTCTTCTGTCACGGATGCCTACTGGAAGGAACGAGGAGACGTGGAGTAAACACAAATAACAGTCTTTAATAACCCTCAGAACAGGTGACACAAGGCAGGCAGGAACACACACGTAGCACAACTCAACGATGTTTAAGACCCAACAAGGAAACATGGGGCAGACTACACTCTAAATACTAAACTTAACGAGGGATAGACAGGTGAGGGGAATCAACTAATAATGGGATAAAGAGGACAGGAACAGGAACGACCAAATATGGGCACATGAGGGAGAAAACACACACACAGACAGTCCATGGGCGTGACAATCTGACTGCTAGTATCCCCATTCATCTAAATGGCACTTGCTTGGCTGGTCCAAAACCCCTTAAAGAGATATCATTTACCAAGCCTGTCTTAGCAAAGTTACATCCAATCTCTCTCTCAAAAAAAAAAACATTTAGCTTGGAGTCAGCATAAATAACAGTGGTAGAAATCACTTTGCTATCACATAACCAGAAGTTGTAAAAGGACAATTTGGCTTCACAGTTCAAGTAAAAACTTTTACAATTTTTACCGAACAATATATGTCTGTGTTTATCCAAAAAACTTGCCTGGTAGACTTCCACTGTAAGCGTAATACTGTACGACTGAAGACATGTCTGTGGTAAACAACAACATGACTCAGGTGTATTGAAACAGCCCAGAATCCTTGAGAACACAGTGAGTTTGTTGGTATGTGGATGTTTACCTATATGAAAAAAAACAGGCTACTTCACTGCCACAAACTTTTACATCTCGTCCTATTCAGTTAGTACAGAGCTGCCTGAAGAGACGTCTTTGAGGAATAATCTTCAGTTCTCAAATGGCACTGCTGTGATCTTAAATTAAAAACCTATTCACTCGCCTCACAGATGTGGATTCAGTTATAACTCCAGGCATTAGTCCTACTTGTTTTATCCCGCTTTACCCATTACGCTGAAAATGTTCACATTTACAGCCATTCATTTGCATCTGTCGAGGGCCTGACGTTGCAGTTTCTATCATCCAAAATTTGCTATCATGCCCAATAACATGCCATTGTGCATTCTCAATCTGTCCAATTTACATTTACCTGCCTTTGCAAACATGTCTTATTTGTGTTTTTCCATCTTAAAGTGTCTGTAATTAGTTAACACTACTTCAGGTAATTACACAGAATGAAAAACACTCTGAATCAGCCTTTTGCATTCCTCATATTTTACGGATTTTTTTTTCGGAAAACCTCAGAAGTTGGTGGATGGATGGATGGATGGATGGATGGACGAATGGACGGAGAATCTCAGAGGTGGACAGATGGATGGACAAACGGAAAACCTCAGAGGTTGGGGGACAAATGGATGGACGGATGGAGGTGGACAGAAAACCTCAGAGGTGGGTGGATGGATGGATGGACGGGAAATCTCAGAGATGGATGGATGGATGGATGGACGGATGGATGGATGGATGGAAAACCTCAGAGGTGGATGGGTGGATGTATGAATGGATGGATGGAAAACCTCAGAGGTGGATGGATGGATGACAGATGGAGGTAGTTTTTAAATATTTTATTTACATGTCATTTTTTCAAACTCAAATATGTACGTATATACTTAAGAAATGTATACATGTAAAAAAATACATATATATTTATTTATTTATTTATATAGGAATAAACTGAGTTAAGGATGCCTGTGCACTGTCTACTGGGAAATTTCAACTAAAATCAATATTTTATGTCCATTTATTTATTTATTTGCAAAGTATCCATGTAATCAGCTTCATGTCTGGTTCATGTTTTGCAATAATGACTGCCTGACGGCACCTTATCACTTATGTATATCTTGCAAAGCACAATTAATTATTTAAGCCACATGTTTGCTTTTGCAGTCTCAGCGTATTAACGTTTGGAAAAAGCAAAAAGATTTGTTGAGAATACAGGATGCCTGCACACCCAGCTGGGGAGAAGGGCGTCAGAGCTTTCCGCACTTGGCAGGAAGAGAGCACATGTGGGCCAGTGATAGGCTCCTGCCATGTTTAATAAATTACTTGGCAAAGTCTTAGATGGGCTGTGCCATCCAAAAGGCAAGCTTGGCGTTGGTATCATTACGAAATTTCAGAAAGCGGCGGGCCAACCCGCGGTTCACCCTCTCCTGCCGAGACATGTGAATGGAGAAAGGCTGAGCTTGAGCTCCACTCTAACAGCAAATGAATTCACAGAGTGCACTTAACCTTGTTAAGAAAGCATTTCACAGTAAGAGTAAGAGCTGATCTGGGTTTATGTTCATTCTACCTTGAGCGATAGCAAATGTGATGTTGAAAAGCAAAACTCCAGAATCAAAGCTCTTAAAGCAACAAGTGTTTAACTTGAATGACTAGAAGTCTCAGAACTTATGATACTGAAACCATGAATCGTGTTTCAGTTCCCACAATCCCACACCTGAGAGCTGCGTTTGACATTGTGGATCATTTGGAAACTTTTAATCACCTTGAGAACAAGATCTCCTTCTAGAGCACTTCCAGACTGATTTAGCACTTATTTATACACCGGAGAGTATTGTTCTATCATCGTTAAAGCTCGAATAGGCAGTTTCCGCGCTACCAAAATTAGAGCCCTATGTAATCTGTTTTATTTTTTTTCAAATTCCCTTTTTTTTGTTTTGTTTTTCAAATTCCATTTTTTTTCTTCTGTTTTTATTTTTCTGGACTCCTTTTTAATGGTTAAATTAAATTTCATTAATCAAAAAGCATGTCAATTTAATTAAAATCATGAAACGTATAAAATTTAACATCAATATATTAATAAGTTCAACAAAAAATTACATTTTTAGGGCCCTATGAAATATTTGAATTAGTTTTTTTCACATTCTGTTTTATTGTTACCAAATTCTGTGTTTAAGCATGTCTAATTTTTTGAATGCATAAAAACAACTTAATTTATTAAAATTTATTTTACAATAGCCCTATCATTTTTTTTTTTTTAATTCTGTGTATTGTAATTTTTCTGGTTCAAATGAAGACATAAAACATTAATTTATTTTAACTTTTAATCAAATTAAAACAAACTTTATTTTTGACAAACAAAGGGGGTTTACTATTAAAATTAAAACAGGGTAGAAATAAATAATTTATTATTAGTAGTAGTAGTAGTAGTAATAAGTTCTTTCTACTGCACAATAATATATTTCTGATATAATTTATTCCAGTTAAACCAAACTTTTAGGCCACGTTCACACATCAGCAGAATACGGCTGTCAGTCCTGTATTTGAGTTGTTAATACAGTTACGTTCACACACAGTACGGTTATTTTCAGGCGTGACAACCGCATTCTGTAATCAAACTCACCCCGTAAATTTTCAGGACTCACAACCGCATTTTTAAAAAACATGCGCTGTGTGAACGGAACAGGACTGGACAACTAGTTGTTTGTCACGTCATACAGTGCGAGAGAGAGCCGCTCTGCTGCACAAAGTGCGTGTTTACCGTGTGTTGCGTGTTTTCATGTGTGGTTTCAGTTACTTACAGTGACGGACAAATGAGCTGTGTGTCATCTGAAAGTTTTAGATCCAGTCTCCACCGTAGCCGCTCTCGTCAGTTTGTGTGTTGTTGTTTTTTGCGCGACTCAAATGCTCCACTTTCCATCCAAATATAAAAGCTGCTGTCGGTTAAAGGGCACCTATTATGCCCCTTTTTACAAGATGTAATATTAATCTTATGGCTTTCCTGAATGTGCCTGTGAAGTTTCAGCTCAAAATACCATTTATTTTTGGGGCGGGTCTAAAAAGGGCTGTTTCAGGGGTGTGTTCAGGGACGGACCGGGAGTAAAAAACGGCCCTGGATTTTCTCCCAAATAGGCCCACCACAACTACAAGCAGTCGCTACTATCTCACAATATTACAGCAATCCTATCGCATTTATGGCAAATAACATCACAAAACCCATGGTGACCCTGCTGACAAAAACAATAGAAACCATAACAGAAATTCTAATGATTTCCACTACAAAAACCATTACAAACATTATAAACCATCAACTTTTAACCATTAAAACCATTAACTAATGTTTTCCTGTAGTGTTTTGGGACATATTACATTAGGATTTAGTGGTTTTAACAAAAGCCACCAGTAGAAACCAATAGGTCAATTAACCAATTAAAGGTCCCCTGAAATGCTTAGAAACATGCAGCGTAACTCTATGTGTTGACGTCATTTTAACTGAAACAGGCCCGCAATCCGCCGCATCCCAGTTCCGTGTTCGGAAAGGAAATGAAGTGTACTAGGGAAACCCTAAAGGGAATAAATAGCCTACGAGATGGGAGGATAAAAAAAAAATATTTCAATACTTTTTCACGCAATTATATCGTTGGGAAAGTATAGGCGACTGTATATAAATTGCGGGCATCAGGGAGACGCTATTGAAACCGCTTTTCGGTTAACCTTTTAGTGGCTCCGTAGAAAGCGTTATTTGTTTCACGCTTCGGGCACACCCCTAACCCCGCCCCCGATGTCATCGTCCATCACGATGTTTCACTGCAGACATCGTCCGATGCCAATTTGGTAGACATCGCCCAACCCTATATAATATGACAATGATACACTTAAACCTAGAGTCTAGAAATCTGAAACAACAGATTTCTTCAATTTGAGTATTCATGTCTCTGTCTCTGTGTGTGTGTGTGTGTGTGTGTGTGTCATGTTAATCAGACTAATCACCTTATAGGCTATAACTCAATAGCTCTCAAATGTAACCCGTTGTAGAATCGCTGCTGTCCCACTATGAATGAATGGATATTCATGTCAGACAATGCGGAGGGATAAATAGCTGTGGATGCTCAGACCTGGGATTTTACTATAGTGCTATAGGCTACATGCTGTGTGAGAGTGGCGAGCAAAGGTAACCTGATGTAACTGTTTGCTTTTTTTCCTTAGCTTCTCCCAACCGCCTTTATCTTCACGACTTTTGCCTGCCATCACAAGCCCACTCTGCTTCGCGTCAGTTTCGGTTTCTTATAAGCAAAAATAGATTGCATTAGCGCCCCCTTTTGTCGGCCGTCAACATAATTTAATCTGACACTTTTTCTTTGATGATGAACCAGCAGGCCGACGGCCATCGGATGGATGGCCGTTCTGGACTTCTCCAGAACGTCCAGATGGCCAGTCCGCCCCTGGGTGTGTTCCCTTACATGAAAATGAGCTGCAACTTTCCACCTGACTCCAGAAGGGGGCGGAGCCTAAATGTCTCTGCTTTGCATATGGCAATAAACAGAGAGGAGAAGCAACATGAGCGAGTGTGAGAGGACCGGTATTCAGCTGTACATGTACAAACCGGACTCAGACCCAGAAGAAGGAGAGGAGAGACTACAGCAGAAGAAACAATAATGCAAATGAACCAGAATGGTAGTTTGAATAATTTATGTACTTGTATAGTTTTTCACAGCCGCTTTGTAATGATGGATGCGACACTGCCGATTGCACGCAGACAAAATGGCAGACATGGCACAACACACTGAGAGCTGAGGATATGGTAATACACACCTGTCAGTCAATAGCGGTGGGCGGGGCTACGGACAAGGATCCAAACCACTAGTTTTTTGAGCCTGGTTTGGTTTTATGAAGATTAAACAAAAAAAAAGACTGGATGGATTTTTAATCATTCTAAGACGGCTGTGTACACACAATTCCAACACACATTTCTGTCCAAACACCTTGTAAAAGTTGATTTTGCATAATAGGTGCCCTTTAATGAAGATTTTACGGATGAACTTGCGGTTCGATTGGACTCTTTGTCGTGTCAGAAAGTGATAAGACTTTCAGTTTTATGGCTGTCGCCATCTTTGATTTTACTTTGGTCACTGTTGCTATGGTTACTGGTAAGGAATATGGGATTGACTCCTGTTGCACGCTCATACAGTATTCGAGAAGCTACTGTAAGTTGCTGTGTGAATGTGACATTTCGAGACTCACACCTGTAAGTAAATGTGGTTGTAATCCCAAAAGCCTTATTTTGACGGGTTGCCGGGAATACCTTTACGCTTCTGTGTATATGATATGACAATAGTTTTACTCTAATGAAAAGGTAAAATGCTCAGGAAGTGACTCAGAGCAGTTCTGGAGATGTTGTTCATGTATTTGTGTCCTAATGTAGTGAGACAGCAGACACAGAAATCACCGCGAGCGCTTCAGTACGTGTAGTAAACAAAAACAGCAATAATACTGCACTTATGCTCCATTCATTCACACCGAGACACGCAGAACATGCAGGATTCATATTTAAAGTTTTTTTGCGGCTTAATATTTACAGATACTAGTCCATAAGTGTAATGACCTACTTTTGATTAATTAATTCAAACTTTGACAAATTCTGTGACATTCTGCATTATACAGTAAATTCCATTTTTATGACTGAATTCCGTGATCCCATCCGCGTTTTCCGCATCACAGAAATCATAGGGCCCTACAAAATAAAGCATACTTTCAAACAACCTTGCATCGTGCCTCCCTCAACTTTCACATCACAAACAGCTCTTACGGCTATATAAAAGTGAAGGCATTTCTCAACAGACAAAAGTAGGCTACTAACAATAGAAAGTCCAACGTATTAGAAATATGTTTATTTTGAAGTTTAGCTCACCTGTCGAGGAGTAACTCCGCAAATTCGTCGCATGGATTGAAACCCAAACATTTCATCAAATTCCTCCATCTTGGAAAAAGATGCCTTGTTTTAAACCGTTGTCTGCCTCTCTGTTTTTTTTTTTTTGGCAAGTCTTCAAATTTTGGCTCACACTTCTGTAACAGAAACTGATTCTGAATGTCTTTTTCAACACCGCCTAAACACTCTCTGGCTCAGCCTGCTACAGTAGCCACGCCCCAAACTCTCGCTATTGGCTACATGGAGGTATGCAAATACATAGGTTGACAGGCAGGAAGGACATCCTATCATTGCATTATGAAAGAATACAATGATTGGACACACATTTTAGGTCCTGAGCATTCCACAGAAGAGTATTTTTATATTTAGACCACTTTATGTATTCATTGCCATCAGGATGTGAAGAGACGTTCATCCAGAATAACAAAAAATCTTTCTAGAAAAAAATTGCCTTAGGGCATTTTAGGTAGGCGTGGTTGACTCTTAACTTTTATAAAGAATATCTCTTTGAATTTGAGACTTTAGTCTTTGCAACTTTACAGATCTTCTTTATGCACCAAGAGCTTGTAACACTCCAAAGGGAAAGGAAAACTTGAAATCGTTCATCATATGACCCCTTTAACAAGTCTCTACATTATGTTAATGCAAAGCATGAATGTTATTTCATAGTATAGCCATGCTAAATTAACACATTAATACAGGGGTCTCCAACCTCGGTCCTGGAGGGCCGTGTCCTGCAGAGTTTAGCTCCAACATAATCAAACACACCTGAACCAGCTAATTAAGCTCTTACTAGGTATACTTGAAACTTCCAGAGAGGTGTGTTGAGGCAAATTGGAGCTAAACTCTGCAGGACACCGGCCCTCCAGGACCAAGTTTGGAGACCCCTGCATTAATGTGTTAAATTATGATAGAATTCTAATACTTTTGTTTTTAATTTAGCCTATATTTAACAGGTCACTGCACTTTTTCATTGCAGAGTATCTTGATTTACTGGAATTGAATATTTGAAAATGTCATTATCCATCCATCTTTTATTTATTTAGCAAACACTAAAATACAAGGCAGTGCTAAAATAAATCTATCTGTCTATCTATCTATCTATCTATCTATCTATCTATCAGCAGACTCATAATGTCAGTAAATTAGAAAACTCAGTAACTTCAATCAACATGAAATGGGATGCGATGAATTAGGGCAGGATCTGTTTGTTCGACCAATGGCAGTGTAAAATAACACATTTCACCTTTAACTTTCATGATGTGCCTTGTTTCCGAATTAATCAGAAAACTCAGCAGTGAAACAATGTCGGGCGCAACTTGAATGGATCCTGAAAAGTTTCATATTACTGTTCCACAGCTGCCTTGGATATGTCAGCGGAATTGAATATTTGAAAATGTCATTATCCATCCATCTTTTATTTATTTAGCAAACACTAAAATACAAGGCAGTGCTAAAATAAATCTATCTGTCTATCTATCTATCTATCTATCTATCTATCTATCTATCTATCAGCAGACTCATAATGTCAGTAAATTAGAAAACTCAGTAACTTCAATCAACATGAAATGGGATGCGATGAATTAGGGCAGGATCTGTTTGTTCGACCAATGGCAGTGTAAAATAACACATTTCACCTTTAACTTTCATGATGTGCCTTGTTTCCGAATTAATCAGAAAACTCAGCAGTGAAACAATGTCGGGCGCAACTTGAATGGATCCTGAAAAGTTTCATATTACTGTTCCACAGCTGCCTTGGATATGTCAGCAGGAAAGAAAAGTAATTTCAGAGCCGAAACGTACTACATTTTGATGAAATATGATCAAAACAAACATATTTTTTTCTTTAGAATAATGCACACTGATGAAGCGTGCCCAATACGGCCTGGGACATTTACAGTACACACACAAGAAAGTATTGTCATGCATGAAATCAATTTTTTGTCTTGAAAGAAATCAGAAATGTGCAAACTTTATGACAATGTCTATTTTTCGAACATGTTCATTTGTATTATTCTCCAGATCTATTGAAGATTGCATCATGTATTCATGTTTGTAAAGCCTCATGCAAATAAAGACGAGGATGGAGATTTTTATTCCATCATTCATAGAGAATATGCAAGGCTTCCGGGCTTTAATTCACTGAGAGTAACTCGGCTCCATATACCGGAAAAATTAATCATGCGTAACAATTCAATTTATTGGGGGTGGGGGTGATTAGATTGAGGGACGTTTTGTTATCCTTTCACTTGTGCCATCAGGTGAGGAGGGGAACAGGACCTGGTCATCTCCCCAGAAATCAATCGGTGTAAGCGAGTACAGATCCTTCTCCCTGCTCTGCCTCACGGGCCGTCTGAACAAATCATTTTCCCCTCATTCATTCCTGTGGCCTCCTCCCGGGGCATCTGCCTGTCAGAAAATCGGCATCTTTCACCTGACAGATTACCATTGAGAAAAAAGATGTGAGGAAATGTGGAAAAAAACTGAAGCTCTCTGTTAGAAACTCTGTGTTGCCAGGGAAACCATGAGGGGAAAAAAGATCCTAAAGACTCTCTTGGTGTGAGAAGATAGAGATTGACATGTCTTTAAAATATAAAATTGAGTATTAAAGTTTCAATTACCATGAAATCAAAACTGGAGTTACGTCTGCTGGTTTGAATGCCATCTAAATCTACATGCATGTTAGTGTACTTAAAAATACCAACAAAAATCCAATAAAAAAATAAAACCACGGTAATTTGAGAAATTATTCTCATGATTTTATAAATCTTACCATGGTGCACAGTAAACGATGGTACTGTAAAACCATAGTGCATGCTAAAATATTAAGCTACTGAATTGCATATGTGTAAAAGTGTCTCTGTGTGTGTGTGTGTGTGTGTGTTCCTTTTTTCAGCTAGGCAAGTGTTTCTCAGCAGGATGCTAAAATCAGCGGCGAGAGAAAGAGAAATAAGCAGGATTCATTACTGCAGGACTGAGTCCTCAGCGACTGATCGATCTGCTAAATGAGAAAGTTCAGAAGTGAACTCTAAAAGACTTTCAGGGTGAACGATCGGATTCTTACAAGATTTACAGCTAAAGAAAGAGAGAGAGAGAAAGAGACCACACTGTTACACAACAAATATGTATACATACATACATACATACATACATACACTACCATTCAAAAGTTTGAGGTCAGAAGGAAATTAAAATGTAAAGAAAATATACTGTTATTATATAATATATAACATATTTCCGTTTATGTTATGTACATGTATGTTTATGTATTTGTATGGTTTATAAAATAGAAATATTTAAAATAAAAAAGCACTTTTTTAGTACAAAATGTTAAAAGGTCCTTCCATCCATCCATCCATCCATCATCTATCTATCTATCTATCTATCTATCTATCTATCTATCCATCCATCCATCCATCCATCCATCCATCTCCAAAAGGTCCTTCCATCCATCCATCCATCCATCATCTATCTATCTATCTATCTATCTATCTATCTATCTATCTATCCATCCATCCATCCATCCATCCATCCATCCATCTCCATAGTATTACGTTTACGTGCAATTGTTTTGCCCTATAATCGGCCTCCCATATATATGTAATTGCTGTTTTCGTGATCAACATTTTAACGTCAGGGTGATCAATATTTGCAGCTTGAGTTCGTCCTCTGTCTGACCCAAATTAATTCACTTTATATGCAGGCCATGAAAACGAGCTCCAATTATTACAGTAAATATTTGAAAGACCTTGAATTCGCCATATGCGTCAATAAAAGACATGGAGCAAGGTTTTCAGGCATGTATTCCAATGAAAAATAACAGAACTTCAGTCCACAGAGCACATGCCTTCTGATAGCATGCGTTCATCAATATGTCGAGTAATTGCTCGAGTGACCTTTACTGATAAGAAACTGTGGCTCCCCAAATCTCTATGGCTCTCTGTCAGGATCTCTTTTAGTATTCCTTTGCCTCTATACATTCAATTAATCTCTGTCATTTTCTCAGTCTCCCTCTGGCTTCTCTTCCAATCACACACAAAACAAAGCAGGACTTGAGCAGATAGTCAAGGCCTGACTGTAAGAACTCTAGATAGCAACTTCACTGTGACTATAAACAACAACACTGGCCTGGAAAGTACATGATAAACAAAAAGGCAAACATGCGGGTTGTAAATACACAAGTGTAAACAATGCAACAAGATCACCTGACAACAAGATACACCTAAAGACTTTTGGGAAAGGGAATTAGTTAGTGGATAGGATGTGACGCACACACTGCATTTAGACATGACCTCTTACCTCCGTATACTGGACAGGAAAGGAAGTATTCTTCGGCATTCAAACATTGGAGATCCAATGAATAAAATCCATGAAACAAGATCTCACAAGACATGGTGACGGGGGTGTAAATTTCGTCTAACAGTAGGGGGGACAATAAACATAAAATTTCTCAAGAGCAATTCTTGAAGGGGACACAAATATTACAGCTAAAATTGTACTTGTAAGGATATGTATGCACAGAGGAATGGCTTACTACTATTAGTGCAGCAGGGAGACAGTGCCAAATTAGACAACTTAAAGCTGTTGTGGTCGCGCCGTGACAGCGCTCGTGTCCGTTGTAGACATTATATCCGTCACAGTGCAAGTCCGCGCGCGGTTTTCCCGTGGAATTGGGCTACTTTATCACTGTTGAGATCTCACAAGACATGGTGACGGGGGTGTAAATTTCGTCTAACAGTAGGGGGGACAATAAACATAAAATTTCTCAAGAGCAATTTTTGAAGGGGACACAAATAATACAGCTAAAATTGTACTTGTAAGGATATGTATGCACAGAGGAATGGCTTACTACTATTAGTGTAGCAGGGAGACAGTGCCAAATTAGACAACTTAAAGCTGTTGTGGTCGCGCGGTGACAGCGCGCGTCTCCGTTGTAGACATTATATCCGTCACAGTGTTGCCAAGTCCGCGGTTTTCCTGTGGAATTGGGCTACTTTATCACTGTTGCCGCAGGTTGTTTTTCATGTCGGCGGGTTGAAGCAACCCAATAACGTGTATTTTAGCCCCCGGAACGTGTTTTTACCGGGGGACCTCCTTGAAACGCGGATAGTTCGGACTAGTTTTGGGCTAGTCTTGAGTAGCAATTGGGTGGGTTTTGTTATGAAAACCTGGCAACCCTTTTCCTCAAGCAGGTAACGTTATTATTGTTAGCATAGTGGACTCATCGAAAAATACATTGGCATCATCTGCATTCAAGAGAATATAATCACTTAATCCGATGTTTAAGTGAATAAAATAGCCTTGAGAGCCTTACTTACTGGAGTTCCACAACTATTGACTTTGTTCTCTCTCACCGGACTTGTGTGTGTGTGTAGGTGATGTTAAAAGAGGAGAGCAGGCAGGCATTTGGACCAAAGCACTGTGAGGCAAAAGAGGGGGAGACTCAAAAATGTTTCTAAACTTAAAACGCATTTTTGCCCCGTTTGTGTTGTTTTACTACTTACACAATTA
>NW_015627890.1:1892585-1901628 GCF_001515625.1 Sinocyclocheilus rhinocerous | reverse complement strand
GGGGGGGGGGGGGTCCTGTCCCCCCTATATATATATATTTATATATATATATATATATATATATTGTACTTTTTATGTTATTAAATTTTAAGTTGTAAGTGAAAACATGGATATTTGTTTAGTACATTTAGTATATACAAAGTACAAAAATATAACCACAGTCCAGATCAGACTGATTCCAATAATAACAAAATAATAAAATAATTATAATAATTTAGAAAAATAACATTAATAATTGAATCAATAAAAGTATATGATCTGTAGTGTATAAACGTATCTGCACATTCTCAAGAGTTTACAGTGTGTTCTTGTTCAGTCCAGAGAAGACTTTAGCAGTGTCTTCACTCTTCAGTAGATGACAAGATGAGATTGCTCACTGTGTCCTCTCGATAGTCCATCAGGCTCAGTCCTGATTGAGTCCGGGCCCTTCGGGCCCCTCATGCCACCAGAACCCTGATTAAACATGCTCTGCTTCTAGGCTCACATTCTTCTTTCAAACTCATGGACCATGATGGTGTTAAGATTTTAACAAGCATCTCACGACCGTGAACAAATACAGCCACAACATAAAAAGAGGACTTATCAAGTCTCATTATTTATAGTTTTTTTTTTTCTTTTCTGCCCACTGTGTCTATTGTTGTTTTGGCTGTGGCATAAAAGATAATGGTGACTTGGCTGCAATTGTCAAAATTAGTGTTTCTTCTCTTACAGTTGACCATACTTTGTGATTAATCACTGTACATTAAGTCTGAAATGCAAACGAGGCATCATCTGGTTAAACGTCCTAATTTGCATACATTTCTAGAACAGAAATCTTAAAATATAAATAAATAAATTATACAGTTTAAATTAGTTAACATTTCATTGACATATTAAAGGTTTTCACAAAGAGGAATTTGGATATTTGTTTTATCATTTCATTAATCATAGAATACTGTCACAAGCCAGAAAATCAATCAACCAATCAATCAATCGATTCATTCAATCAATCAATCAATCAGTCAATCATATTTTAGGAATAAAACATTTTGGATGGAGATTTCTGGCTCAGTGCATGAGAAAAAAAAAAACTCGAAAAGGTGTATTGTAATTGAAATCTACAAGCGCAAATATTTTCTTTCCACTATTCTAAAAGAAGAAAAGATAGGGAAGCAAAAAACAAAAAAAAGTCTAAAATCTCAAAATTGACCCTGAAAAAAATAATGGTTTTAGTCTTGCCTTTAATGATACAACTTTATTTGGACCTTTTTATCTTTTGCTCCAGTGAAACTGAAAGATGTATTCAATAAAAAAGGACTCCTCATTGATTAACCATGTTTCAAAATGTATTTGAAATGGTTTTATTTCATCAAAGGATGATCCTATTTGCATCAACAGTATTCTGGAGAATAAAAAGGCTGTGTAATATTTGGTATTGCCAAAGACTAGCCTGAAAAATAACCTTTTTAATACTATTTGAGCATAAGAAACAACATGTATGAGACAGTTGTTGTCATATTTGATGAGTGATTTCAAATATGAAATTTAATCATAAGCTTTGGAGAATTTTATGGCCCTGTCCCAAATCGCACCCTAATCCCTCACGGTCTTCTGCGTCCGCACTTTTGTGACGAAAGTGACAATGGAAAGCTATGATCCTTGCACTGTACACTGCCCGAGAGGCTTTCAAAGACAGCCACTGAATGAAATGCCGTAAAGGGATTTTGGTATTACACAGTAAGTTACATTTATTGAATTATATTTGTTGTCAATGTTAAAGGTTTTTTTTCTATTGCATAATGCTCAAAGGTGAAATCAAGTCACATTTTTCATGATCGATCATTGCTGTTGTTTTCCAGTACTCAGGTGTTCCTCTTTTGGTCCTTCCACAGCCCAGTGTTCAGCTAAAGTACTATTGTAATGTTGTTTGTGAACACACTGCATGTCTTTATGGGCCGTTGGCTGCTGGTGTCAGACTCAGTGTCTCTGTGGTCAGGTGAGGAGAGCTGATTCAGCATCCATCCGCCTGCAGACTCCTGACTCTCAGCACTCAGCTCGTCCCAGGCCTGCTGAGAGCCTCGCTCACATCCTCACACATCAAACCTCTCTCTCTCTCTCTCTCTCTGGAGTCTAATCAATCCTGTACCATCTCTCTGCTCGAATCAGAGCAGCTCAGTCTAAGAGGATGCGCTCATGTCTGGGAGGAACAGGAAGAGAGAATACATTTTAGTCTCTCTCAAGTGTTTTTCATTTACTCTGCCTTATTGGTACGACAAAACGGCACATTTGTTTAGCCAGTGCAGTGCACAAGCAGTGAAAGAACAGTAGTGCAGACAGTAATGTAAACAAATGAAATTTAAATTTTAGATTTTGTGTAGAAAACATGGTGTTGAGCCAACAAAAGCTTGCCACCGTAATGTTGGAGTCAATTTGCAGTATTGCTGATGTATTTTAGGTTTTGGGTTGCTAGGATGTTGCTAGGTAGTTACTTATCGACCCAAGTCTTTATGATTTTAGAGTGCCTAGATATGGCTTGGGTCACACCTTCAACATTTGCCTATTTTGTAGCCTATAGCCTAGATTAAAATCATTTTTTTTTTACAAACAAAAATATACCCAAAAGCCTTTAATTCCTAAATTATAACTCAGAACTAAAAAAAAAAAAAAAAAAAGGTAAGCAAATGTGACATGATTCTAAACAAACATGCAAACTTTTTTTTAATAACATTTTTTTAAATGAAAAGTTATATATTTCTGTCATCTCTGATTTAGGTGGTTAAATAACATGTAATGTCTTTTTAAGCATGTGCAGACACAAAACAAAATTAAATAAAAACATTGAATGTTAAAAAAAAAAATAGAATCATTAATTGTCTCTCTCTCTCTCACACACACACACACACACACACACACAAATATAAAAACAACAGTGTTGGTGTAAAACAGTGGGTGAGTGTGTGTGTGTGGGGGGGGGGGTTATTTATTTGATGTTGCTGATGTTGGACACAAACAAAGAGCTTTTTTTCAGAAGATGCATGAACATCATGAAATAAAAGTGATATAGTGGTTATAGTCTCTCTCTCTTTCCATTCAAAGTGCTGTGTCTGCATTACTGTTGATGGTATGATAGTGTTGATGGCATGACTTTATTGGCATCTCTCTATCTTCCTCTCCATCTTTGGCTTTTACACTGCCGGCTAAATTAATTGCATTAATGCACTGGTCAGGCTGTGTGCAGTGCTGAGTCTGAGACACAGGTACCAATCTCAGTAGAATCAATTTCCAGCTGTCAGGCAGCCAGCTGTAGAGAGCAGATGGGCCTTGATGCAAGTCCCTCCAATGTCCTGTTCACCGGGCTTTGTGCACAAATATAAATACCCACATGGACGTCTGCTGCCCCAATCTGTGCCCACAGAAGACAAGGTGGGCAGAGACACAGGCCTGGATAACATAAAGAAACAACAACAAGAGAGAAAAAAAAGTGACAAGAGGAAGCTTTCTTTATTTATTTCTTTTTGTGCTACACCTGTGTAATGCAATGTATAATATGCATAAAGCAGTGATGTCGTCCATATGTCCAAATGAGTTATTTAAAGCCTTTGGAAACAAAAGCAATGGTGGTTTCCATGTCCTGCTGGTGCATTATGGAGTGTGCATCTGTTTTGTCAGTTATATTGGTGTCACGTCTTATTTCCTCCTCCTGTGGGCCGGACTCATGCCGACAGTAATGTTCAGTTCCAGGTTCAAGTCATGCACTGTAGTAAAAAAAACAAAAGACCTCTTAAGATGTGTCCGACATTTCATAACTGCATTGACAGATGTGCTGCTGCTATAATATATATTAAAATATATACTGACGTTATAAATGCCTTTAGTGTCACTGAAAAATCGAATGCATCCATGCTGAATAAAAGATGAATAAATAAAAAAACTTACTGACCTCAAACTTGAACTGTAGTGTATATATACAATTTTAAGATATGATTATTTCAAGATAGACTTCAAATGGATTTCATACATATTTTTTCCGTACATATTTTAATCTTCCTTTTGTTCCCTTATTTATTGAAACATCCTCGTATGTACATTTCCTGCCCTATCAAAACAGCAAGCTGAAGAAGTAATATCCGATCTGTCCGCAGGCTCTCACTATTAAAGGTTAAACGTCTTTACATACCAACATCTTAGCCATGCTCTCTGGTTATGACTTGTGTTCTGTAAATTATTCAAATCAGGTGTTGAGTTCTAAATACTTGAGAGGCCAGTCAGGCAATTAAGATTAATAATAGAGCAGGTAAATTAAATCAGAACAAGAGTAGCACATTTGGAGAGTGTGTAGTTATATTCCATAGCAGATTTGAAAAGCAGTTCCATGAATTTGTAATGTCAGCCAGATGATATTTACTTGAAATGTCAGTCTAGCCAAGTGGTGCTTTCAAAAGAGTTCATGCTACAGAAGCTAATTTGACACATTAGCAGTGTTTCAGAGTGGGTGGAACCACTCTGACGGGCCTCGCAGGAATTAAAGCTGGAAGTCTTTGATAGTAGGACTGACCACGGGTTCATACAAGTTAGTCGCACAAGATCAAGTGACCAAATCGGGTTCAGACTGCAGTTTATAGAGCTGTTTTTCTGCGGCATAAGTCCCAGAATTACATTACAGAAACTGCATAAGACATAGAAGGGCCACTAGTAAATATATAAATCAGATTGTGTAGCTCTCAATCAGACGACTGAAGTCACAATTCACAATCACGTTTAAGTAGCTGGCTAACATTTGCAATCATTACCTATATAGCCTCCTATAACCTCTAAAAACTCCACTTGTTTCCATTTTAAAGGAATAGTTCACCCAAAAATTAAAATTAGTTTGAAATGTACTTACCCTCAGGCCATCCAAGATGTAGATGAGTTTGTTTCTCCATCCGATTTGGAGAAATGTAGCATTCCATCACTTGCTCAGCAATGGATGCTCTGCAGTGAATGGGTGCCGTCAGAATGAGAGTCCAAACAGCTGATAAAAACATCACAATAATCCACACCACTCCAGTCCACCAGTTATGGTATTTTAACTTTAAATCATCACTTTTGGCCAAAAAAACAACAACTTTGTCCATAATCCATAATAAGGCTTCATCCAGTTAAAAAGGTCCTTGTCCTGTTGTCTCTCACATCAAAATCTACCCACATATTTGATTAGAGCTGTTTTTGGACTGTTTTAGCTTGTAAAAATTTAGCAAATTTTCATTTTTCAGAGAACATTTAAGAGCAACTTAACATGTAAAACTTAAAATGTGTCAAATTATGTACTATACAATAATTAAATATGTGTGATTTATATGTTGCTTGCAAAACAATATTTAGTCAGAATACACAAATAATTCTGAATGACCATTAGTGCAGAAACAAATGTGTAGTTACAACATCCACCAGCAAGGGCTAACTGAGCCATGCTTACCAGCCAAACATTTGCCCTCGGTAGTGTAAAACCTCACTAGGAATTTGGTATTTTGCACTAAACTAAACTAAACTATTTCAAAATCAAAACTTAAAGTTGCAATGACTTATAGCATCTGCATGAGCATATATCATCATTTATCAACCTCTGAGCTCTGGTTCGTCTGTCTTGAAAGTTTATGCGTTAAAATCAATAGGCTAAAAATTCATTTTGCTTTGGACATTTTGAATGGCGTTTTTACTTCCAGAATGGAACCATCTATATGAGGAACACGATCACTGTGGTCAAGGCCACAGCTATTGTTCATAAACTTTTGTTCAGCTGTGTACAGATTCTCAAACAGAATACCTGAGTTTTGCTATTTTATATTGACATGCACAGAATAGTATTTTTATTTATTTATTTTAAACTCTTGGCATTTCTTTGTATTCATGCTGGGCATTAAAAAAGAGTGGTGTTTTTTTTTTTAAAGAAGATTTCAACAGTCACAAAAGTTATGAACAATATGCAAAGTCATGCAAGGTGTAAAAGATTTTTGCATTATAATTCTTATCCCATCCTAAACAAAACCAGCTATAGTGCGTGCTGTCATAGCACACAGTACCCTTTAATTTGAACAGTTCCTTGAGATTTTTTCTTCATGCAATATTTATACCACATAAAATGACAAACCATGAATTCAAGTCAGACATTTTTGAATAATCACTGTGGCGAATTAAAAGGGCAAGCCAATTATGCAGGAGGTGTTTTTTTTCCAGCTTGCATGAATATATGTGGCAGCTTAATAGTGAGTGATCTGGGCTGCTAACACAAAGGTTGTCTGTTTAATTCCAGTAAGGTGAGCCAGAAATTACAAAGTTGCAGAGATCACAATCGCAGTGCCTTTGAGGAAGGTACTTAACCTCAGGTTGGTCCAGAGGGACCGGCCCAACTGTAAGCTGCCTTACACGAAAAGCATCTGTTAAATGACTAGTAACTAGCCACTTGTTATAAAATAAAAATCATGAATCTGCTAAACCTCAATCCTTACAGTAAATATTCACTGATGCAGTCTACTATGGTTTATGCTTGTTTGGTTCTGAATGCATAAAACATACATACAATGTCGATTTCTTATACTTTTGTGAACCCAGCCATAATGAAAGCTCCAATATCTGATTTAGAACTGAACGCAACAAAAATCTCCAGCATAATTTAAAACAAACAGTGATTGGCTACAACCTGGCATTTTTCACCTCCCATAGACAGTGAACTGGAAAGCTTTGCTCTGTGATAGTGGAAACATACAGCTAATATCTGTCTATTCTTTTCATTGTCGTGACTTCCACAGCCACAGATAAAAAGAGAGATGTACTTTATTGTTCCAGTAAAGATACAAATTTCAATTAAAGGAATAGTTCACCTGAAAATAAAGATTTTGTCATTTTTGTTCACCCTCAAGTCAATCAAACCCATGTGATGATATTTATTCTGTAGAACACAAAAGGAGAATACTTTTGTGAAAAATATTTAATCAGAATGCAAATACACTAGGGTTCAAAAGTTTGAGGTCAGCAGGATTTTATTTTTTGGAAAGAAATTAATATTCAGCAAGGATGCATTGATCAAAAGTGACAGTAAAGCAATTTTTAGTCTTACAAAAGATTTATATTTCAAACAAATGCTGTTCTTATGAACTTTCTATTCAACAAAGAATCCTGGGGAAAAATGGATGATGCAAATCAGCATATTAGAATTATTTTTGAAGTATCATGTGACACTGAAGACTGGAGTGATGATGCTGAAAATTCAGCTTTGCATCACAGGAATTAATTACATTTTAAAAATACATTAACACAGAAGTAATAATATTTCAGAAAATTACATTTTCTTTCTGTATTTTTAAACAAACAAATGCAGCATTAGTGAGCATGAGAGACTTTTGAACAATACTGTAATGCAATTCACCATGAATTTCCCTTAAAATATTCCTCAAATTTACATCATATGGATGTGAAACATCATGAACTATTTATTTAATGCCATCGGCTATTAAAATCTCACCCAATCCAGAAATCCTCTCATTTTCTTTTTGCAGTCACAATGTTATGTGACCGTAAAATGACTTTCTAATCACTATAGCTAAGACAGAGCCCATCATGCTAACGAGGGTTCGGGGTCACTGAGGAAGGGACAAAAGGTTTCCTCGACAAGTTTGTACTAGTATTTGTAGCATGGAAGGCAATCGTCCAAGACAAAAAAGGTTAGATTAGGGCACAGCCAAATTATGTTGACAGGGAGCTGCAAATTAGACAGAGTAGCCATGTCTAATTCGAATGCCCCCAATTTATCAGCCAATTGTTGGAACTCTGTCTGGGGTGTAAAAGAAAGTTAATGAAAGTGTGTTTCCAAAATGTAGTTGCAATAACTGGTCATTTTTTAACAGGCTGGAAAGGTTATTTAAACCCACGAAAGGTTTTGTTTAAATATGACTGCCTTAGTCCGGTGTCCTGGTGAAGAAATGAGTCATCATTAAAATGCAACCAAAAAAAGAGATGAACTCATTATTCCACTTTCCGCTGCTGTCTTAAAAATATCAGGGAGTGACAAACCCCGGTGCGTTAATGTGGCAGATGGGAGGACAGAGAGGAGAGAAACAGCAGACGAGGTGGAGAGAAAGCAGCACCTGCCCTACGGAGAGTTTTGACGTTCCATTCGTTCTCCGATGCAAACGAGGACTCAGGATTGCCCGCCACGACCCCGTGAACACCGGCGGCGACTGGACAGACATCAGAACCGCCTGCGACAGTTGGCTAATGAGAAGCTCGAAAGCATGCACACAAACAATGCAGACGATAAACAATAATAACACACGTGAACAACGCAGATGAAGGCTCAGCAAAATAATGAAAGGTCTCGCAAGCACACCTGCTTGATCCTCCGGCAGCTCCGAGAGCTGAAAAGACCCCTCCAATTTTTCCAGCAGAGCCGCAGTCAGGCATAACTGCTCAAGATGGGCCCCTGAAACACTGCCAAAAACAGCTTCCTTTAAACACAGTGAAATCTAGGAGAAAAAAAAAACAGACCAAAAAGGTGGTTTAAAACATCTACCGCTACAATTACGGCACAGCAAAACAAAAACAAATGTTCAAGGGGAAAACTGTATACAAGCTTTGGAGTAAAGCAGGCAACGGTCAACAATGTTTTATACAAAAGCCAACAATAAAGGTTTTAGGCTTCATTCATCCCCCTGATGGAAAGGTTTGTTGAACAACACAAGTTTGGTTTACAAAAAGTAGTTGTATGAAGTCAATAGAGAAAAAAAGGAGGCAAACAATTGGTGAAATTAGTATTGTTTACATTTGAAAATGTTAAAGCCTACCTTCTGTCATTAGTTGCTCACCCTCATGCTGTTCCAAACCCGTAAGACTTTCATCTTCAGTTCAGTTCAGTTCATCTTCAGAAAACAAATTAAAAAGGGTCCTATTATGCTTTTTCACTTTTTGAACTTTAGTCAGTGTGTAGTGTGTATGTTTGGGCATAAAAAAGATCTACAAAGTTACAAATCTTCCACTCCAAAGGGAGATATTTCGTTTTTTTTTTTTTTTTTCCCTTTTCAAGAACTAC
>NW_015627890.1:1884660-1892575 GCF_001515625.1 Sinocyclocheilus rhinocerous | reverse complement strand
TGATGTCACAAAGCGGCCCATTAGAATATCATTAAAATAATTCCCGCCTACGGAAATTCGAATGGTTGTGGGGTGGGGAGGGGCGAGGTCGTGGTTAGAATGCTTGGTTGAATGCATCAGACAAGACGACGACGAAGAAGGAGTGCTGCTGCAGAGTTAGTGCATCAGAGAAAATGAAGAAGAAGAAGAGCTGCTGTAGCGTCAAGTTTTCACCATGTCCGTCCATATCCGTGCGTGCAAAGTTTCTGCGCGATCCTCTTGTTCAATATCCACCACCAAGCATGAGAGCATGTTCCAGTACACCCCCAAAACAAAATAAAGACTTTGTAAAATAGCATAATAGGACCCCTTTAAGATATTTTTTATGAAATCCGAGAGCTTTCTGACCCTGCATAGACAGCAAGGGAACGACCACATTCAAGGCCCAGAAACGCAGTAAAGACATCATTAAAATAGTCCATGCGACATCAGTGGTTCAATCGTAATTTTATGAAGCTTCAAGAATACTTTTTGTGCGCATAGAAAACAAAAATAATGACTTTATTCAACTATTTCTTTACTACGTTTCTGGGCCTTAAACATGGTTGTTCCCTTGCTGCCTATGCAAGGTAAGAAAGCTCTTGGATTTCATCAAAAATATCTTCATTTGTGTTTTGAAGATGAACAAATGTCTTACAGGTTTGGAACGACATTAGGGTGAGTAATTAATGACATAATTTTCATTTTCGGTTGAACTATCCCTTTAATCAGTAGAATCGGTACGAGCAACGCAAAGGTCTTGGGTTTGATTCCCAGGGAACGCAATAATTCAATTTAATCTGAGTGCAAAAACATCACCATTCAAAAGATTGTCATCAGTATGAATTAATTAAATTAATCAAAAGTATTAAAGGCATTTATAATGTTACAAAAGATTTCTACTCAAATAAATGTTGTTTTGAAGTTTCTGTTTATCAAAATCCTGAAAAACAGTATAGTATCACAGTTTCCACAACAATATGAAGCAGCACAACTGTTTTCAACACTGATAATAATAAGATCAGTTTCTTGGGCAACAAATCAGCAATATATGTTTTCAAAACCATTTTATTTCATCATTCACTTTTATTGGTAAGGAGGTTGAATGTTCTGGTTAAAGGTTTGGTATGACATGAGGATGAGTAAATGAGTTTCCGTGCTTGAACTACGTGTGATCCTTATTTTTTAGTGACAAGTTATTTTGTAGGATGTCTGACTCATTTTTCTGAACTGAACCAAATATGTCCCTTCCTCAGCACAATGTTCTTTAAAGAAGGGAAAAAATACACTTACATTTCACTGAATTACTAAAATTGCCCTGTCCCCCCAACAAACTATAAATGACCTCAGAGGGTTCTGTCATAACTTAAGAGAAAATAAGTTGCGATACTACATCAGCAGAACAAAAAAATCAATGTATTTTATTTGTTGGACTATGGTGCGAATGGATGAGCCTATTGTTCAAAATGTTGGGATCAGTAAGACGTATGTATATTTAAGAAATGTATACTTTTAATTCAGCAAGGATGCATTCAATTGATCAAATGTGACAGTCAAGACATTTATAATGTTACATAACTTTTTTTTCAAATGTTTCCAACATTGATAATAATAGGAAATATTTCTTGACCGGCAAATCAGCATATTAGAATGATTTCTGAAGGATCATGTGACGCTGAAGACTGGACAAAGGATGCTGAAAATTCAGCTTTGATCATAGCAATAAATAACATTTTAAAAATAGATTTAAATGGAAAAAAGTTATTTTAAATTTTAATAATATGTCACAATATTACTGTTTTACTGTATTTTGACCAAATAAATGCAGCCTTGGTGAGCAGAAGAGATTTTTCTTTTTTTAAATTCTTACTAAGTCTTCTTGGAAGCTCAAACAGTAGAGCTAGTGCTGGCAACGCCAAGGTCATGGGTTTGACTCCCAGGGAAAGAAAGAACTGATAAAATACCTTGAATGCAATGTAAGTCAGTATTGGGATAATAACATTTACCAAATGCTTAAATTTAAAGCTTACATCACAATAACGATCACTGTAGTGAAAATGTAGTGAATGTATTTTGGCTTATGTTAAGAAGCCCAGAGTCTGGAGGTTGATCTGTACTGCAGTATGACATCCATTTGTGTGTGAGAGATGAGTCGAGAGAAACGGGTGAGTATTATACTGACCAAAAGGACACTTGGGGGTCAGAATGTTTGTCATTTAAAATGGCTGCTGTGTCATATGATTTATCTGTCTGCTGTTCCAAATTCTCTTCAATCGCTTCCTGTCATCACAGGGGCTGGAGCATCAGTAATTCCAGACAGCGCCAGTTTGTTCCTGTCTAAAAGGAAAAAATGGACAGATTCAGCCAATACATCAAGATTTAACCAAGAAAAAGGAAGAACTTTAGAAAAATGAGAACTCTCTGAAAAACTTCTGAGGGAACACAACGTCACGGATATACTGAGGCCTTTGATTTCATGCACTTACGAATAGTACCATGTACCGCGGTGTTTTTTGAAGTACTGGAGAAGCATGTAAATACCATAGTACATTATTATTTAAAAAAGTATTCAAATGTATTTTGGACATTTTTTGAAGTACATAACATGGGTGTAGGAATATGGTAATAATTCAGCATCATGGTATAAACTACTGTTCACAAGTTTGGGGTTGGTAAGATCGTTTCATGTTTTTGGAAGAAGTCTCTTATGCTCACCAAGGCTGCATTTATTTGATTATTAATAGAGTAAAACCCCAACATTTTGAACAATAGGCTCATCCTTTCCCACCATATTCAAACAAATACAATACACTGATTTTATGTTGTGCTGATGTAGTATCAAAACTTATTTTTCCTAAAGTTATGACTGAACCCTCTGAGATCAGATAGATAGATAGATAGATAGATAGATAGATAGATAGATTATTTTTTCAGGGACAGGGTAATTTTGGTAATTCAGTGAAATACTAACGAATTGCTTAAGTGTATGTTGTCCCTTTCAAGAACATTGTGCTGAGGAAGGGACATATTTGGTTCAGTTCAGAAAAATGAGTCAGACGTCCTACAAAAGAACTCGTCACTAAAAAATAAGGATCCCACGTAGTTCAAGCACGGAAACTAATTTACTCATCCTCATGTCATACCAAACCTTTAACCAGAACATTCAACCTATACTCCTTACCAATAAAAGTGAATGATGAAACAAAATGGTTTTGAAAACAACATATACATACCGCAAATATTACATTATACTACATATATACGCAAATATTACATAGTACTACATCTATTACCTTACATTGTAATAGATGTAGTACTAGTGTTAGATATTATAGTAGATTATAGCAGAAGTACAGACTGGGACTGAGCATGTTGTTTTACCAAATTTAGAGTAATAGCATAAAAAGTGCTCTATGAAAACAAAAATAAAAAAAAGTTCCTAAAATACACATACAAATGTATATATCCACTTGAGATGGATAAAGGTGTTTTATTAGGTAAAAACAAATGCATAAAGTATGACGGAAGAGGTTACTAATCCAAGATGTGCATCAAAAAGTCATGTGGCTAAATAATTTGCACAGAAAAACTTTGTTCTTCATGATACTTGTTGATGGCATATTAAAAACATTGTGTGGTTAAAATGCACAGCAGTGTTCAGACTCTTGTAAATCGAAACTCAACATCGCAGCATTTCTCCTAGACAGAAGCAGGATGGGACATACGCTCTCTAGGCCTGATAGAGCTTAATCTACACCCAAACGTAGCATGTCTCCAGGGTCATGGCTGGAAGCTCAATAGTAATCACACCAGTCCGCCATTCCCAGTAGGAGCGTTTCTCAAGCGGCCATCATTACAGGCCCCATGCTGTCTTTCATTCATTCTGTCCTGAGGGAGCTCCTGTTACTTCAGGTTCAACAAGCTTGAACACAAAACATTTAAATCACTCTCAAAATCCAAAACTGCAGAGCCAGACAGACACTCAAATGCCTAACTGTGATTATACACAGCCAAACATGAACACATTCTGTGGTTGTTACAACTAAATCAAGTTATTGTGACTAAATCAACACATAGGAGAGAAAAATCACAAATGAGTGAACGTTTCTTTAACATTGAGATTATTGAGATTTAACATCAAGATTTATTTTTTTTTTCTTGAGAAAAAAACCCCCAGGTAATCACAAAAGTGTTTCAGGAGACATCAAATATCTCAAATTGTGCTCAGATTTGCTCAATATGAAGACCTTAAAATGAACTCAAAAATACACTATACTCTGTGCATGTCAAAAAATATTTATTTTTTGCCTAATTAACTTGATAGAACTAAAAACTTTGAACAAACGAGCATTTGATAATATTAAATAGCCTAGTCCTGCTATTTATGAGCATCATAAAACTTACATTGGCTATACCATCAATAATGAATTTTGCATGGTTTTACACTTCCGTCATTAATAGACTAAATATTTCATTAAACATTTCTTCAAATATATTTAAAAGGCTGCAAGTGCCATTGAGGCAGTGCTCTAATTATCTTCACGGACGGCTCCAGGGACAAGGCCTGGTTGTATGAGAACACAGTTCAGCTGAACTTGTAACTCGGCTCCAAATCAAAGCATCAGTGTCCCAGGGTTCAGGCGACAGGAAGAGTGTGTATTTCTAAAATGAAGGCTGTTAATATAGCAACTTGAGTTCAGGCCATAGAGGACAGAGAAATTACTGTAGTGTTAAGAGGAGTCATAATTCACAGAGTGAACACATAGGAAAACAAGTTTATGTGCATCAAATACTTCAATGTGTGCTTGAATCTCAAGGTTAACAGTGGCCTGACACACTAAAAGGAGGCACCTCCATTATTTTGGCCTGTGAGAGTAAAATAAGTTTTAATTACGAAGCTTAAAAGCTAGGTAATTCAATATGCCTTTTTTAAAGGGGTCATCCGATGCCCATTTTACACAAGTTGATATGATTATTTAAGGTCTTAATGAAAAGTCTGTAATATAGTTTAGTTAAAATTTCTCAATGGTAGTGTAAAATACAAATTTTTTACCCTGCGAGCTGCACTAGAGAAGGTAACGAGTGTTATCACTATGTCGGAGACACGCTAGCTTTCCCAAGGCAGACGAACTTAGAGTGTTTACAATCATCCGGGTTTAAATAGCGCTCAAATTGATTTGATATTGATGCAATATTTACACTGAAGTTTGCAGGCGGCTATGGTAAGGGGCATGACATTTCCCGACCAGGCGCCGAGTGCTGCCAATCACAGCACACACTGGCCCAGCTAACCAATCACAACACATTTCGTATTTCAGAGATTTTTATCATTATAGGGTGGCTGTGTACACACACTGCCAACACACATTTAAGTTCAAACAACTTGTAAAAGTGCATGTAGCATCCTATGACCCCTTTAAGTTTTTTTTTTTTTTTCAGAGAATGAACATAAATTATATATTATCTGATGTTCCTGTATCACTTGAATTTGTCTAGGAACGCTATTAGCAAGACTTCAACTTGTTTTAAGGTTTGTGTTAAAATGTATCGTGCATTTGTCAGTCTGTTTTGACATTTTACTACATTCATGGACTGCAAAACACTGAATGAATGACAGACATGTGTTTCCAAACAAGTGCATTAACTGAAAACAAAATACATATTGAACTTACATGTAAAATGTTAACACTTGCTGCCAATGTAGAGTGTTCCAAATTCAAATCAGTCACGTCATCACTATGGTGACATTGGACTCGTTTAACTAGTGATTTCCGATTCACGAATGAATGACTCTTTTGAGTCAGTTCCTCTATGTCGTGTTGGTGGTTTGAATCGGTTCGTGAATCATTTGGACAGCACTCGCTCGCGTGGTGAATCGTTTAGAGGGTTCCAAGCTGTGATATCCATAGATAAGTATAGATATGTATACATAGCTATGGTGCTGTCCACCTTATTTTGATGTAGAGCGGGCGTGGCCATTTGTAATTTGAATGTGCGAGACTTCCGGTGTCATTCAGCTGTCATTTCAGCCATACAAAAACAGTCAGTCATGCCACTTGATATCACAAACTGGTATTTCTTGTCATGTTATTTTAATTCATTATTATAATGCAGATAGTTTTACTTTTACTGTACGTTTATATTCTTATAAAAGCCTATCCACTTTTTCCTGAGTAACTCATAGATATGTATAAGTAGATGCCTCATTCGATGCGTCCACCATCTTGCAACGGTCAACTTGACATCATTCCCCATAATAATCCCATAATAATCAATGAATATTCAAAGATGCCACAATCCTGCACAGCCGATGGTTGTAAAAGCCACCAGGATTTAAATTCCCGAAGAAACGGGATAAACTTTCACAGGTGAGAATGCGAGAGAGGGTCGGAACCATAGATATGTAGGGATTGAGGCATCTTTGAATATCCATTGATCATTATGGTGAATAACGTCAAATTGACCTATCCAATATGGCGGATGGCTTACGTATAGCAGCCCATAGAAACAGTCACTAATGAGGCATCTACATACACATATCTATGGAGTAACCGATGAGCGCCGCCATGATGGATTCTAACTTCTGTTTGGATGCTGTCATTCTCCGGTCTCCGAAACTCATGTTATAACGGGGTAAAACGATTGACTGAATCAATTAAACTGAAAGTCTCACACATCAAAGAAAATAGCTTACTTTGAAGTAGAGGTCTACACGGGTCCAAAAATTCGTACCCGAACCCGAAGAGACCCGTAAATGTGCTACACTGAACCGACCCGGACCCGTCTATTATTTTGAAAGTTGGACCCAGGCCCGTGCAGAACCGAGAAATGTCAAAAATGTACTACCCGGAACAGACGCGGACCGTCAATTATTTGAAAGATTTTTGATGCAATGCAAGCGTTCAGTGTAGAAATATTGTTAAAAATACCATATACAATACTGTATGTTTTTTTAGGATATATACCCTGTGAACAGCTTGGTACATGAATACAGTAAAGATTTGGTACCATGACATATACTATATATATATATATAAGTACAATAGTATTTGCCAACCCTCTGATAGAATCATTCCATGATGTACTGTGATTGATAGTTTGCATGACACTATATTAGAAGGTAGCTTCCTAGGCAGTTGACAGCAAGACAGCTCATCTTTTCTCTCCCTTTCTTTGTCAAACCACTTCACTAGTTTCTGTACATCAGCACTGTAGCTTGGGGGCATTTTGTTGTTAAAAAAAAACAGAACACAACATGTTGAATGACAACATCACTGAAGAGACGTCAATGCTTTGCATTCTGGTGACTGAAATAAGCTGATTGTGAGAGAACGTCCTGGCCGGGCTCTTGGATGTAAGCCAGGCTATTTGAGATGCACACTGAGCACTGACTGCTTGTTTTGGCAGGCAGAACTGTTGCAGGCAGCACCAGACAATATATTGCACACACAAGCTCAAAAATAAACATGTGCTTGCTCATTTAATGGAGGAAGAGAGCATCAAAATTACCATGAAATGCAAAATGAAGGTGTATTCTTCACTGTAGTGCACATCTACCGAAGCTCAATGACATCAAGCTATATCAGTGTGTGCTAATATACTCCCGGCACTGGAGGCATTGTGGGTAAGCTCACATGCCTTATTTCACAGAGCCACCGCTGTGTTCCCAGCTGGTCCTCTGAGGGTAGGCAGGAATTTGTGAAGATCATGTGTGAACTAATTTGAGCTGATGTGCTGCCAAAAATAAATGCACTTGATTTCCGAGTACTAGGACAAACTACAGTTTCGGGTGCTTGAGTGCAAAGCTTGAAACCACAATGCTATAATGATGCTGGGTGGTTACCTACTGTAGGTTGATTATTTAATAAAAAAAAATCATATATATATATATATATAT
>NW_015627890.1:1880000-1884419 GCF_001515625.1 Sinocyclocheilus rhinocerous | reverse complement strand
AGTGTTTGTGTGAATGACGCTGTGCACCTTCTATATATGTTATTATTTAAAAGCTGCTTGTGATGGGCTTTGGTTCATCATGTGACTTTCTCATCACCACCTGCATTTGGTGGTTATCAGTGTATTACAAAGGTACAAAACAGATTTCAGTACTTCAATAAGTTGGTATATTAACATTATATCAGTTAATGAAATTACGGTATTTAACTGTAAATTAACCACAGCTGCCGGTTTTTTACCGTAAATTTTACGGAATTTTTTTTACAGTGTGGGTCTGTAATTTGCCAGTTCATCTACTGTGCTGCTGTATTTTTTACAGGAATTCTCTGGTAACCACAGCTGCCAGCGTTTTCCTGTAAAAACAACAGGGTTTTTTTTTACAGTGTATATTATTTGTATTCTTTTTTATTCTTTAATTCTGTTTAGTTTTTTTCATTTTAGTCATTTTGTTTATGTTGTTTTATGTTGTTTTTATTAATTTTTATTAATTGTTATTATTCAGTTATTTTATTTTATTATTCAGTTATTTTAGTACATCAACAAAATAAAAGTGAAAAATGTTTTTATATTTTATTTCAAGTAACTTTTTTTTTTTTTTTTGCTTTTAGTTAACTATATTAACCTGATATACACAGTAAAAATAACTAACTAACTAAATAAATAAATTCTAAATTGTAAAGAAATTATTGGAGTACATTTTTTAAAGAACATACTGTACTATTTCACTCTTTCTGCTTCAAAATTGTGTTTAATTCAATGTTTTGCTTGCTTTTTGTGTTTTATTTATTGTGAAATTTACTAGTAATTTCTGAGTGAAAAAACTGTTTCTACGCCATTTTTTTTCTCAGTGTATTTATACACACATGCTTTTTATATAAGTTACAGAGACCTCCAGAAGGGGCAGCACTGATCTCGTACCAGCAGAACTCTATTTGCATTTATTTTAATGGGAAAGAGATTATGCCATCATTATATGATATATCAGGTCTCTGATGTCATAGATTAACGATCAATTAGACAGACGGTACACTGAAGGAACACAAGGGGGTCGTAGTGTCTCCAGCAAGCGTTTGCAACAGCTGCTCTTACTGGCACAGATCCGCCCCTCGCCCGTCCCACTCTTAATGTGAGCATCTGTCCGTACGCCTTACATATTGCCATACTGCTGCCCACTGCTCAACAGTGAGTGTGCCGTTCATCCACAATTTGTCTCTCAATCTGTTTTATTCAGCTGAGATTTTCCCGTGGAGTGGGTTAAACCTCGCATCTAATTACTCGGTTGCTTAATTGTTGTTAAACGGCCCATTCTTTTATTGCAATTAATTTGTTTGCCTAAATGCAAAAATAAATAAATAATACAAGTCCATTCTTTAACCTTCTTTAATATGTTTAGTCTCATTTAGCAGCTGTTCATTACTAATACATCAAGAAGTCTTTTGAAATCAAATGAGTTAAAGGGGTCATATGATGCTTTTTTAAAGATCATTATTTTGTGTATTTGGTGTAACAGAATATGTTGACATGCTTTAATGTTCAAAAAACACATTATTGTAGGTCCTCTATGCCCCGCCTCTCTCAAACGCTTCGTTTTCTACAAAGCCCCCTCCTTTGACAAGCGCAGTCCGCTCTGATTGTAGATATGTGGGGTGTGTTAGAACGAGCCGTTTTAGGGGGGCGTGGCAGAGTCTTAACTTTGATAAAGAATATCTCTTTGGTTTTGAGACTTTAGTCTTTGCAACTTCAGGGATCTTATCTATGCACAATCAGCTTGTAACACTCCAAAGAGAAAGGAAAACTTGAAATCGCATCATATGACCCCTTTAAGAGAATGCATGATGTTCATAGTTCACCCAAAAATGAAAATTCTGTCATAATTTACTAAACCTCAAACCTGTATGACTTTCTTTCTTCTGTTAAACACAAAAGAAGATATTTTGAAGTATGTTGTTAACCAAATAGCTGTTGGTCCCTATTGTATGAAAGCTTGTTTCCACCACCGAATAAAAATAAAAAAGGTAACTGTGAGAGAAGAAATAAAATAGCAGATAGTTTTATTCTATGCTTTCGATGTACACTCTCAGAAAAAAAGGTACAAAAGTTGTCACTGGGGCGGTACCTTTTCAAAAGGCACACCTGTGTACCTAAAAATTCCATATTGGTACCTTAAAGGTACATATTAGTACCTAAAGTGTACATATTAATACCTAAAAGGTACAAAAGTGTACCTTTTGAAAAGTGACCAGTGACAGCTTTTGTACCTTTTTTTCCTGAGTGTGTAGAATAACTTTTATCTGCTCTTTTATTGTGGTCTGAATGGATTTGACACTCATTTTCCCATTAAAAACATTTGGTGCGGCTTTCTTTTATCCACTTTTTTCCTGTAAGAGGGGGATTACGCAACACAGCTGGAAGCTTCAGAAAGTGAATTACAATTTTCGATTCTGACAGGTAGCAAGCGAGCAACATGCCTGCAAATCATCTTCAAGAACAGCTTGCCTTGGTGAGAACCCACCTGCTCCCTCTAAAAAACAACCACCTCACTCGAGTTTGCGTTTTTATATCTCACATACACTCTCTTAAAATTAAGGATCTTCAAGAGTCCTTTGTTGCAATTTTGTTAAATCTTAAGAAAAAGTTATTGATGTTATTGACATATTAGGTTCTTCAGATTAGTGTACTATATTTTTGGTACCATCTATTATTAACTCAAGAACATTCCAGCTCTTCCAAGTTCTTTGAAGCAACAACTTTGTGTGTGTGTGTGTGTGTGTGTGTGTGTGTGTGTGTGTGTCAAATCAACTTAGATAATTAATGTTGTTCAGCTATAATATAATATAATATAATATGATATAAAAACATAATACTTTGAGTGTCTGTTGATTAAACCATTCTCTTTCTTTATATTAAGTCCAGTTTTTAGTTTCAATGAACTCAAAATTTAAAGGCAACCACCTACTTTTTTAAACCAACAATAACTTTATACAGTGTTATTTTTACAATTATTTTCATTACAGTGCAAACATTTTCTCATTGCTATAATGCTGTCGGATGCTGTTTTCAATTCAAATTCAATTTAAAATTTAAATATAAAAAGGATATTGAAATAACATATTAAAGTATATTTATTTTTCACGCTACACTGTAAAAAAAACTAAACAATACAAAACAAAACAAAACGATATCATCAGTAATTCAAGTCAGCATATGTTTTTCCATTACTTTAACTAATCAAATTAATTTAACGAATTTCAACTTCATATTTTAAGTTAGAAGATATTCAGCTCAGTTTAATTTAATTTTAGTTGACATGACTTCTACAGTCAATTTGATTACACTTAAAATTTAATGCAGCAACTAAACTTAAGTTTTTAAGTTTAAGTAGCTGGACTTTGATTTATTATTATTATTATTAGTAGTATTATTACAGATTATTTACAGTGTACAGTAATGAAAATTAACTTATTTTTAATTAATATTATGTGACAATAGGGCTGTGCAATTAATCGCATGCGATTGCATGTGCATCTCGTCAGTAAAGCCGGTTCCGTGATTAGTAGTAAATCTCCATCACCTGCTTTCAGATGGAGCGGCATTTACTACACAGAGCCGTAGTTCACTGACAATTAGGCAATATCACGTTCATAATCGTAGATGAATCGTAAATGAACAAACAAACAAACAAAAATGGTTACTATTTTCTTTAAAAACTAATCAAATCATATCAAAGAATTACAGCCTGATCAGACTCAGATGGTTGTGATCAGTGGATGTTCTGACGACTGCAGAGCCTCATGAACAAGTTGTTTACGCTGTAATTAATTGCAAGGCAAAAATACACAGTTTTTCATGTACGTCCTTTGAAAGATGTCAGCGGTAAAAAATTGAGTTTTCAAATGAAGAACGTACAGCGAGTGTAAGTGCTGACCGAATCAAAATATACTATTGATGCTGCTTTTCCTGTACTCAACTCTCTGTCTGCCATAATTGAGATATTTCTCCTTGACTTGCGTATATATGTGAGCAGGCCTAATGATGAGGAACCGATTGTAATGATTGTTAGCACTAGACAAAACTGCTATTTTATTGAATGTCCTTTTTTGTCATATTTAACTTGATAATTTTCCGCTTTCCCCCATTGCTAATATTTGTCGTCTCACTTCGCCATCTGCTCGCCAGCCCAGTGTTTCACTGCAAATTAATGCCTGACATTTGCTGAAGTGAATCCATATGTTTTGGAGGTCTTCAGTAATAGCAGTACTCGGTGTCGTATTCAAATGCCACCAGGAATTTAGCAGAATGCTACGAACTACCAAAAATACACAGGAAGGAGAAACAATGGGCCGTATATGAATTATCAGTGACCTTTTGACATTTCGCACACTTCCTCTTACTGGCCAGCTTGGAGAGAAAAAAAAAAAA
>NW_015627890.1:1874414-1879886 GCF_001515625.1 Sinocyclocheilus rhinocerous | reverse complement strand
TATATATATGACAGTATTTAATGTAATATCTCATTTAATTTATGCTGATTTCATATTAATAATCAAAAATGCAATTTTATTTGCTTCATTACTTGCTTAAAATTCCCAGTTTCAGCCAGTAAACTGACCGTTTCTATCCTTGCCAACATTCCATTGGTTCTGTTCTGTCCATCAGTTGTTATTTCACCATTTACATTCTCATGTTTTATTTCCACATGCATCTGATGCCAGAATGTGAGGCTGTTTCAGAAGTCACACAAAGTGCAAACTTCAAAACCAAAGAGGATTAGTTTGACAGTGCATGCTGGCCGAGTAAAAATAGAGAGGGAGACAGAGAAAGAGAGAGAAGTGTTATCTCTTTTTTTTTTCTTTTCTTGTGGATTGGAGCAACAGGCTATAGCAAAAAGCTCTTGATCACTCGGATATCTTTCCTTACACAACAATATGGGCAAAGAGACACTCCAGCTTCCCAGCAGGCTGGAATTGCCAGATCAGCACCTTGCTTTGAAATGTGCCAGTCAGTCAGTCAGTCAGTAGGGTTTAATGTAATCTCTGCTACAGACAACACAACTTGCAATTCAGCACCACGGACAGCGGCTCCCTCCTCACACTGAGCTGATGCCTGAACAAACCCTTACAGTCTGTCTGAGAGACTACACAGAGCTTCATAAAGAAACTTCATGTCTGTGGTAACTGGGAAATGTCTGCTGATATTGTCTGATACGACAACTAGTTGAATTATGCCGATTATGCTTCTGACATGGTACAATACAAAGTGATCTCATTAGTATTCATGTAAGTCTAATTATTCTGTTTGAAAACACAGATGTGAACAATTTCAGTGCTTGGACAGATTCTAACATGTACATATTTACAGCTTTAGAAATATGCAAATATTCATGAGTCCTCTGTTCAGTTTCATACAGTAGAATGCATTGAATGCACCGATTTTTATAGATATTTTTATTTTTTTTACAGGTTGTAATTATAATAAAATTTTATGAAAATATGTAATATGTTTAATGCCATCGCAATAAACACATACAAAAAACAAGCATACAAACAAACAACTCTGAGATCAGTGTATATCCAAAATAAATAAAAACATAAAATAAAATAAAAACCTATAAAATCAGTATCTATCAAAAAAATCTAAATAATTTTATGAAAATATGTAATATGTTTAATGCCATCGCAATAAACACATACAAAAAACAAGCATACAAACAAACAACTCTGAGATCAGTGTATATCCAAAATAAATAAAAACATAAAATAAAATAAAAACCTATAAAATCAGTATCTATCAAAAAAATCTAAAAACAGTGTCTATCCTTAAAAAAAAAGTAAAATTAGTGTCAATAAATAAAAAAAGACAAAGAAAAAAACTCGAAAATCAGTATCTATCAAAAAAATCTAAATACAGTGTCTATTCTAAAAAATAAAAAAAAACTGTAAAATTAGTACATATCAAAAACCCCTAAGATTAGAGTCTATAAAAAAACCCTCTAAATTCAGTATCTATCAAAAAACTCTAAAAGCAGTGTCTATCAAATAATAATAATAATAATAATAAAATAATCTAAAATCAGTGTCTACCAAAACATTCAAATATGTGTGTACTGTATATACTTGTACAATGTAAAAACAATAACTTTTACACAATGTTAATGAGATCATGTAGCAGAAAGAAAGAGATGCATTTGCAAATTGTAATAAATCAGATGGGTCCAAGACCAGACACGCACACACACACAGAGAGAGAGAGAGAGAGAGAGAGATCACACAGTCATTTATATTTTAAATTATGTTTTCTAGCCACTCTATGCGTCCCTGTCATCCCTATTGAGGGGAAAAAGATGTTCACTTGAATAATGCACAAGGCCCAGAGGACACTACATTACAACTGCTGCTTAAAATCAAGGCACACAATCTCTCAGTCCTTCTATTTGCAACCGCGTCACTTCTTTCATTTGCTAACTGCTTGCTGATGAATAAAATATGGAACCAAATTTAGTCATATGTTGATTTGTTGGATGCATATGAAATTTTTCTCTTTTGCTTTAGAGGGTAGAATTTCAATTGAGACATGAAAGCTGACAATGGCTCAACAATGAAATATGTAAAGGAGTTATATGTTATTCAAACAGGACAAAGGGCTTAAAGTGAGGAACAAGAAATTAAATGTCATTTTCTTTTTTGCTGTATGTGCAACACGTGTAAAATAACACCAAATGAGAGCTCTTGTCTATAAGTTACATTTACATATCAATGGCTCAGTATGTAGGACAGATTTGACCGATTGTACATGACATTAAGGCTGCAATTTTTGATTACAAATACAGTAAAAAATTTAATATTGTGAAAGATTATTACAGTTTAAAATAACTTTTCTTTTTGAACAGCAAATCAGCATATTAGAATGATTTCTGAAGGATCATGTGACACTGAAGACTGGAGCAATGATGCTGAAAATTCAGCTTTGATCACAATAAATTACATTTAAAAAAATATATTCTATTAAAATACATTCTAGTATATATATTTTTTTCAACTGTAATAATATTTCATAATATTGCTATTAATTGCTATTTACTGCTATTAATCAAATATGCAGCCTTGGTGATCAAAAGAGACTTAAAAACAATAATAAAATATGTAACTATTAACTATTGCAAACTTTTTGCAGCCAGTGTGTGTGTGTGTGTGTGTGTGTATATACACGTATTTATGTGTAGTTGACACTTGAGAAACTTTCAGCAATTCTTTGAAAAGCACAATACCACAAAACGAGACTTCAATTCCAGGGATTGCGTCAAAAGAGCAAGCATGTGACATTCAAAGGACATTCAAAATAAAAAAATAAAGGAAAAAAATAATAATAAATAAATAAATAGATAAATAAATTATTGACTATGCGTAGACATATACCCCAATTTTCCATCTCCAATAATCCTTACAATTTCAAGAATTCTAAAAGTACTTCCTGGAAATGAAAAAGTATGAAAATCTGAGAGCACTTCTGTCCTCAGTGCTTTGGCTTTTGAACAATGGGCTGTTTTAGTTTGGGATAAAACAGATGAATCTGTCAGAGCTGAACTAACAAGCACTCCCACTTCTTGTTTGCGTTTACAAAAATTGGCTCATTGGACATCTGTGGCCTTTGGCCGATCCAAATACATCTCATATTGATCAAAGCCACAGCTAATTCCATTACCCAATACTACTGAGTCATGCATGCCTCGACAGAGCAAATTATTTTACTTGCCTAAATGCTCCATTAAATCTGTTGGACTAACACTCCATACAGCATGAAGCTTCCTTTTAACAAATAAACAATCATAATGTCCTCTAGTCCTTCCTCATCCTAAAGCACTACACAGTATGCAAACTTTCTGCATGAAATACTCAGATGACCTGATACATTTGTCAAAGTGTGTAGTATGCAATCAAAGCACACTGCATGATAAATTGTTTCCCACAATGCACTGCGCTCAACGTGACCTTCCATTTGCAGTGTGATGAATGAACATTAAACAATTTCATTTGTAAGTTTTAACACATTTTCCCACTCACTGCACTGAATTTGAGGCTGCAAAAACTGAAGTTCCCCTTCAGGAACTCGAGCTGCGTCGAGATCGCTTTGGGAACGCCCTTGCGTGACCGCATTCTGAAGCACGTGTCAAATCCGTCCAATGGAGCAGTCTTAGTTTAAAATTGTTTACAGTTGCTCATTTTGTATTAAATTAGGCAGACCACGCAAATATACACAGCGATATGGATTAAAGGAGCATTCACTTATTTTAGATGTTGATTTAGGCTGCTCTGAAGTGCGCTGCCAACTGCTACAGCAAAAAGCCAGGAATTTGAATATTGAGCAGCGAGCTCATTGGCTTACCGATACAGGAGAGAACCAATCACCTGCCATGTGACAATGATTTCACCAGATCAGATTGAGCTTGACTGCGCCATCTAGAGTTTCATGCCAGAACTCTGTATTTAAATGTGCAATTGAACAGGCAATAACATACATATATATATATATTTTTTTTTTATTTATTTATTTTTTTTTTAATTCATGCTGGTTTTCATAAAAATACCCAAACAGGATTATTTTCATCACAGTCAAGAACATGTTAAACATTATGTAGATCTATATTTAATTATTTTTCATTAACTTTTTTTTCTCTGTAGATTATAAAGATTGTTTTGCATATGTTAATTTTGTTTGCATTACTTTCACGTGAAAAATTAGGTATTAAATAAATTATTTTTTTTAATTTTAAATTTTTTTTCCCATGTAGATTCTAAAAAAAAATATTTATTTTTACGTTATTTTCATTAAAATAAATTTTTGTTTGCATTATTGTCATGTGAAAAAAATATAGATCATTTAAATTGTGAAATATATATACATATATACACACACATATAATATATATATATATATATTATGTATTTATTTATTATTTTTTTTTTAAACCACAATCAAGAACATGTTCAAAATCATGTCTGATCACTTCTTGTTCATCTGTCCAGAAGTCCACTGGAAGTGAAAGGTCATATCAAGCACACTGCATTATAGGAAAACAATAGCCAGCACAGAAATAATGAGTAGCATGGAAGTATGATTTCCTGATCACAGATCTACAGTTCAAACAGGATTGTGCCTTTAATGAGGATCGGAGTGAGACGATGACCTTGAATTGTTAATATCTTTCCTCATCCTCATTCTTCACATCACTCTTTCTCTTTCCTCCACCAAAATACAGGCTATATATAAAATGTGTAGTGTAGTATGATTATTTAAATAGGCACATAACAATTTCATAATGCATAAAAAATACAATCTTATCCTTTTATCTGAAGCACCAATTCCACAATTTCACAATCAGGGAAGAAAATGTCTTCCCTAAATAAAAATATTATCTTAACCACCTGATACATCACACTATGGCACATGTCTAGAATAACAACAGCTCCTGGAAGCTGATGACTGGCATGCGTCTGAACGTGGTCAGTACATCTCCATAAGGCAAAGGTGATGTTTTATGAGCCTCCGTTCATTTGCAGTCTCTCCATTTAAAGCCAAATAGCACTTAAACGAATGCAAATAAGCGAGAGTCAGTGCCAGACTGCAGGCCTTTCACCAGGTCTGCTCCAGACCTCCCAATGACACGCAAATTACCTTAACCTCGCTCACCGGCTAGCACGACCTCGCTTTAACCGCGCAGCCGAAGTACAGATCAATACCGTCTCCTCATATTCTGACTCAATTACGCCTGAACTCCCGGTGAGTTCGACGAAACTCCTCTCAGCTAGCACGTCATTTTAAAGTGAAAGTAGCCTTGTCACCTGACCTGAATACAGCGCGCTGATTCGCTAAAATGGACTTATCGGCTTCTGTTCAAACACAACAAGGGCGCTTGTCGGCTTCTGCAGTAAAACGTGAACTCGCGATGCCTTGAAAGT
>NW_015627890.1:1857310-1874303 GCF_001515625.1 Sinocyclocheilus rhinocerous | reverse complement strand
TTGGCACCCCACAAGGGTGTGTTCTCAGTCCCATCCTCTACACACTGTTCACACATGACTGTGTTGCCTCCCTCAAGGACAACATAATACTGAAGTTCGCTGATGACACCGCAGTGATAGGACGGATCCTTGAATCCTTTGAATTCTGATGCTCGGTTTGAACTTCAGCAAGTCGTCTTCACCACATCTAGATGCCTAAATGCATTGAGTTGCTGCCATGTGATTGGCTGATTAGCAGTTTGTGTTACCAAGCAAAGCAATTAAACAGGTGTACCTAATAAAGTGGCCGGTGAGTTAAAAATAGAAAGACACAACAAAATTGCTAAATAAAACACATAATATTATCTCAATAATACTAAAAATACTAAAAGAACACAAACATACTAAAATAAGTCAGCCAGAAATATCTGGTGATCTGATGATCTGTCCTGACATACATACTACAGTATAATATGATTTATACAGTTGCAATTATATAAAACGACTCATATTTTGGTCACCCAACTACTTGTAGTTTGATTGAAAAAGCATAAGCTTTATTAGCAGTTCTGAGAGGAGATGCTGGCCATTAGGAAGCTTTGAGAGGAAGCAACAATACTTCATTAGAAGTGTTTGGAATATGTGAGCTAAAATGATTTTTTGCAGTTATTTGAATCTCATGATAATGTCTTTAGTGATATTTCACCAATTTAATGGTTCGCTGCTGTGCTGGATTTGATTGGTCCAGTCTGCACATTTCTAATAAACAACATCTAATAAACAATGTTGCCATCGTTGACCTTGTAAACACTGACGTCAATACTTCTTTCATTTTAAACACAAACAGCAACCTCAAAAAACAAATCTCAGCTACGTTCAGAGAAACATACATTTCATACAACATTGATAAAGGGTTATGAACAAAAATAAATACATAAATAAAAGATATCTTATGAAAACAAAATTCTAAATAAGTTATTGATTGTGATATTTATAATTGATTATTCAGATTTTCCCCTATTTTTCAAGAGAGTTTTGGTACAAACTCAGATTGACTGTGAGTGACTTTGAAACAATAATTGTAAATGAAATGGTAACACGAAAATGTCAAATCTACAGAATTTATAAGTCTTTGTTAATATTTATTTAAAGTTTTATGTTAACTTTGTTAGTTGTATGCTTAATACTCTGTGAAACCAGTGTTATTTTAAAATTATATACTACTGTAGTATTTATTAATATTTTGAATTCACTTATTTTTATATATAGAGTTTTCATTTTAGTTTAAGTTTTAATAATTTTGTTATGTGCTTTTCTCATTTTTATTTGTTTTTGAATTTAAAAAAGTATTTTTATTTAGCTTAAATTTATTTTTATTTCACATTTAGTTTTAGTCATTTTACTTAAACGTATTTTATTTCAGTTAGTTGCCAAGGCAACAATATTTTAAACTTTTGTTTAAGTTTTGTTAGTATAATCAGATGGACATCAAGAAACCACATTTTCATTTTAAATTTAATTTAAGTTTAAGTAATTGTGTTATGTGATTGTCATCTTTGATTTTTTTAAATATTTCTAATTAACTTCTAATTTATTTTATTTCAGTTTTAGTAATTTCAGTACTTCAACTTAAAACTTAAGAATATTTATATTTAGCTTTATTTCTATTTCTATTTAATTTGAGTACTATAAAGTTTAACTTTATTTGTATTTGTTTTAAATTTGGTAATTTCAGTACTTCATCTTAAACTTGAAAATATTTCTATACAGATTTAATTTATTTGGATTTGTATTTCAGTTTTTACTAATTTTAGTACTTTAACTTAAACTTACAATCATTTCTATTTAGCTTTTATTCATTTTATTTCACTTTTAGCTTTAGTCATTTTAGCACTTCAGATGCGAACCACAGAATCTGTCAAAAAATGATGAATCCATATTCATAGGTCTTAAGTTTAAAAACAGTTTAGACCTGGATGAAGGGGAAAGTGAAATGAAGCGAAAAACAGGCAGGAACCGTCGCTCAATAAATTGTCCTGATTGTCTGTAGAAATCTCCCAGTGAATGTCGCCTCATTAAAACATTCATATGTTATGTTTACGGACACTGCAATCTGCTGAAATGATGGTAACACTGATTGCTCACCTGTGACACACCTTGCGGCTCTATGAGGATAGCAGATGTGTATTAATTAAAGCAGTGTTTAGCTCTGGCCTCGTGCTCTTGGTGTCTGTCCACAGCGGCGGTTGACTTTGCACAACACTCTCTTAACTGACGCTCTGAGTGCCATTATGTCAGGTGCTGTGCTTCACTTATTAATGAAATGGGTCTCTTGGCAAACCCTGTGATTTAAACTGCCAGCTGGAATCCCATTCAATCTCAGGGACTGTTGTGGAGCGAAAACAGCGGAAGCCATTACAGACAAAACGGCATATCTCATTTGGTTGGTCGTGGATGGTTGCATTTGGGGAACTGTAGTCTTTCAGCAGACTTTACACAAGCAGTTTGAATTAATTTCATGGAATGTATACATGTATACATATGAATGTATATGTATACATATATACATAACTACTACACAACTATTCTATATTATATTATATGAAAAATTCAATTATGTAACATTAAATAATAATGCTATGATATTTTACAAATATACAAACTTTTATACAATATATTTTAATATAATTATTACACATTAAAAATTATAATTATTTCATTTCATAAAATTTTACAATACAATTATAACTACATTTATTATTATTAATAAAAAAATAAATAGTATAATTAATTATATATTCAATATAATATAATATAATATAATATAATATAATATAATATATTAATTATATATTCAATATAATATAATATAATATAATATAATATAATATAATATAACATAATAATCAGAAAATGCAACTTTTGGTATATTTCTTAATTGAGATAAGACAATATATAACAATATTATTCTGAAATGAGGCTTTTGTCACTATCGAAAGAACACAAGTATGCACTAAATTTGTAAAGTGTGTTAAAGGATTTCTCTGTTGGTGTCTGTCTCAAAGATAACACTTTGTATTGATATGGCATCTCTGTTTGACCCTATAGCATTCATTTTGCTTTGATTTTATCTGCTTTTAGCTTCAACTCCTAAAGACCGATATGTGTGCACACAGTCAGGTTATTACCTTTCCTTTGAGACCCAGCACTGTGTGAAGCTTTACATTTCAAACCAGATGTTACACATTTATAGAGTTGATTCTGCTATAATTCCTTCACTGATTCCCCTCAGTCCTAGTCCCTGTTCACACTATAGAATCATTCTTCAGCTATTTTGAAACCCTAGCTTGGCGGCAACCTATTTACAATTTAAAATAATCAGATGATTTAATTACAAAAACAGTGAAAACAGTTGAAAACAGTGATGAACATCAGTTTTCACTTCATATTTTACAACCTTACAGATTTGAAACAGATTTTTTAAAAATCATTTTCATGTTATTATGATCTACTTTCCACATTACTATTCCTCTATATTTTGAAAACAGTTACTATCAGCAACTATTATTCTCATGTAGGTATATTTTAGGTATATATTATATTGTATTATATTACAGATTATAATACATAATTTTAATTTTATTTTAATTGATAATTGTATTTATGATACTTCATTATATTTATTTTAATTTGTTATATTTTATAATATATCTAATATACAAAATATAATTATAAAATATAATTATATAACATTAATTATATATTATTCATGCTAAACACAACATGTGCCTATCATTTCAGAATAATGTTGTTATTGATTGGCAAAACTGTTTGTGTATAAAGTAACAAAAAAAGGTCTTATTTCAAATAAGAAATACAACACAAGTTGATTAAACTATGTTTAGCAGGTGCAACAAGATCAATAATATCAGGCGTGTCAATTGATTTAAAAGTTATTATTATAAAACAAAATGCAACTGATTAAATTATATGCCAATTAATTAATCAAATTAAATACAATTAAATAATAAATATTAAAAATAAAATAATATGTGTATTAATTGTGTTGCCTGCCTTGCCATTTTGCAACACCTAAAACAATTTGTGCAAAATATAAATAATCCAAAATCCTCTTCCAAATAAGTATACCCTACATCATTAAACATCATACATATTGCTTCTTGGGTGGCAATTTTCCTTTCAGACAAATTGGGTCAAATTTATATTTGTTTTTGCAAATCACTATACGTGCATGTGGGAAACGCAGACAATGCAAGCACATACAATGCACTTTAAACAGTGTTTACCTACACATTCATAGCCAAACAGAAATGAAAGTCAAGTCAGTCTTAATAGTTTCAGTTCGATTCAACAAACACGCACACGAACACACACCTGTCATAGCCGGCGTGAAGTGAAGCAAGCAGCTGCAATTACCAGGGCTGCGTTCAGCCCCGACAAAACGGTGCAAAACGTTTTTTAAACGGAAACGGGGGTGTTGCTGCTGATTGGGCTGACATGTTTGACACACCCACCAAACAAGAGAAAACGCTTCTCAAACCCCGTTGTTGCACACCGTTGCACACCGTTTCCAGGAAACATGTCATTCAAACCGGAAACCGTAGCAAAACGGTGCACACCGGTTTGAGCTTGAACTTGCCTCAGGTCTCGTTCCCCTCAGCCCCTGTCGTCAGTGGCCAGGCGTGATTGGCGAACGAGTGAAGGGGAAATTGCGTGGGCGCGCCGCCGTGTCGGCTAGTGTCACGTGGTGAAATGACTTGCGAGGAATAAGCCTCGTTAATAACAGTAAAGCGGCCTGTTATTGGGCCTGTCAGCGGTTTAGCGTCGCCATCAGACTGACAGTACAAGTGTGTGTGTGTGTGTGTGTGTGTGTGTGTGTGTGTGTGTTGAGATAAAGCCAGGCCTTTTGCATCTCATATTTCAATCTTAGCATCACATTTTTAAGAACAAAACCTCCATATTATTATAAAACTATTAGCTTTTTTGCTAGCAAATTAGCATAGTGGAAAGCTATAGTATTGAAGGTTTATTTGACAAAATGCAGTGTCTGTCTAAAAGATGCCTGCCTATAAATTAAGCTTCACATACGTTTTATTTGAGGAAACTTTTGGGAAACATTTTTTTCTTTCCTATAATTCATATTTTGAAGTGTCATCTTTTAAGGCAATAGAACCCATCGCAGTTTTGTTTCAACAAATAAATTGTCAATGAAATAGACATGTTAATGAACTACTGCATTGGTTAAAATAAACTAACAATGAACAAAGCTTCTGTATCATTTATTAATCTTATTTATTAATAGTAATTTCAACATACAAAGTTGCATCTGTTAACATAGTTAATGCTTGTGAAACCAGTGTTATTTTAGCAATAGTTATAGACTAGTATACTATTATTGATATTTTGCATTTGTTTTTATATTTCAGTTTTCATATTTAATTTGAGTAATTTTGTTGTGATTTTTGCTATTAGTTTTATTTGAATAAAAATTATTTTAATTGTATTATTTTATTTAGTTTATTTAGCACATTTTGAAGTCTACGTTTTTCATCTAAAATGTTTTATTTCAGCTTTATTGCAATTAACAAAAACAATTTCCAATAGTTTTAGTTGACAACAACAACACTGTGTACTGAGAAATTTGATCATTGATAGTAAAAACATACTGTTCTTCATCACGAAACTCCACATATATAATAGTTCACATGAAAACGTGATGCCACATCTGTAACCTTTGTGGAAACAAAGCGTGATTGTTCTGGATCAGCGTGTGTCGATGTTTTCTTTGCGCTTTTGTCTCTAATCCATGTTCTCTCTAATGTATTCCAGCATACAGACATCGCAAACACTCACAATCACATGTTGATGCTTTGAAGTCACTTGAGTGTGTGTTTCATCTTTCATGTCATCTAAAGAAGTTCCAGATCTATACTTGTGCTCTTATTATTTCAGTTATTTTGCCTTTAATGTAAATAAACATGTGCAAACAATATTCTTGCTCTTGTGAATTTATTTGGATGTTAATTACATTGTGCGAGCTGTCTCTTTAATACCGCGTGGTTTACATACACCTTGCTGCTGATTGGGCTGACATGTTTGACACACCCACCAAACAAGAGAAAACGCTTCTCAAACCCCGTTGTTGCACACCGTTGCACACCGTTTCCAGGAAACATGTCATTCAAACCGGAAACCGTAGCAAAACGGTGCACACCGGTTTGAGCTTGAACTTGCCTCAGGTCTCGTTCCCCTCAGCCCCTGTCGTCAGTGGCCAGGCGTGATTGGCGAACGAGTGAAGGGGAAATTGCGTGGGCGCGCCGCCGTGTCGGCTAGTGTCACGTGGTGAAATGACTTGCGAGAAATAAGCCTCGTTAATAACAGTAAAGCGGCCTGTTATTGGGCCTGTCAGCGGTTTAGCGTCGCCATCAGACTGACAGTACAAGTGTGTGTGTGTGTGTGTGTGTGTGTGTGTGTGTGTGTGTTGAGATAAAGCCAGGCCTTTTGCATCTCATATTTCAATCTTAGCATCACATTTTTAAGAACAAAACCTCCATATTATTATAAAACTATTAGCTTTTTTGCTAGCAAATTAGCATAGTGGAAAGCTATAGTATTGAAGGTTTATTTGACAAAATGCAGTGTCTGTCTAAAAGATGCCTGCCTATAAATTAAGCTTCACATACGTTTTATTTGAGGAAACTTTTGGGAAACATTTTTTTCTTTCCTATAATTCATATTTTGAAGTGTCATCTTTTAAGGCAATAGAACCCATCGCAGTTTTGTTTCAACAAATAAATTGTCAATGAAATAGACATGTTAATGAACTACTGCATTGGTTAAAATAAACTAACAATGAACAAAGCTTCTGTATCATTTATTAATCTTATTTATTAATAGTAATTTCAACATACAAAGTTGCATCTGTTAACATAGTTAATGCTTGTGAAACCAGTGTTATTTTAGCAATAGTTATAGACTAGTATACTATTATTGATATTTTGCATTTGTTTTTATATTTCAGTTTTCATATTTAATTTGAGTAATTTTGTTGTGATTTTTGCTATTAGTTTTATTTGAATAAAAATTATTTTAATTGTATTATTTTATTTAGTTTATTTAGCACATTTTGAAGTCTACGTTTTTCATCTAAAATGTTTTATTTCAGCTTTATTGCAATTAACAAAAACAATTTCCAATAGTTTTAGTTGACAACAACAACACTGTGTACTGAGAAATTTGATCATTGATAGTAAAAACATACTGTTCTTCATCACGAAACTCCACATATATAATAGTTCACATGAAAACGTGATGCCACATCTGTAACCTTTGTGGAAACAAAGCGTGATTGTTCTGGATCAGCGTGTGTCGATGTTTTCTTTGCGCTTTTGTCTCTAATCCATGTTCTCTCTAATGTATTCCAGCATACAGACATCGCAAACACTCACAATCACATGTTGATGCTTTGAAGTCACTTGAGTGTGTGTTTCATCTTTCATGTCATCTTTTTGTTATTTCCCTCGATTTTTATTATTATAATTTTTTTGCATGAATACTTCCCTCTCAATCCCAGTCTTTGTTTGGAGGGTTGGTTAAATCAAGACAACATTCTCTGTCTGTTTTTGATTTATTTGAGTCAGATTGATTGTTTTAATGCACCTGACTTTTGACTGATGTCTGGTTTGCCTGCGTGCAGGAAAGAAACAAAAGAAAGTTTCTTCAGAGATTAAAGCAAATATTACCATAAAATCAGCAAGTCAAATCAGTCACAGCCTTACTGAGGTTTAAATCACTTTATTGCCATTTTAAAATCTCTCTCCATGTTACAGCTGTACTATTCTTTCATATATCGCTTAATGGACAGAGATGAACATCTAATGGTAAAATGAACCCAACCGACTCAGGCAGAGTTGATGTTTTTATAACAAGTTTGAAACTTTGTATAAATTCCATGAATAATTGTACGTTTCCTCACTGCCTGACTAGAGTAGGAAAACTGCGGAAAGCAGGACCACTGTTTTTTGCTAATTAAATACAAGCTCTGGATAAACCCTTTTTGCATAATAGAAAACCCAAATAATTACAGTCTCAGTCAGAATGGTTCCATCCTGTTTCACACTCGGATAAAACAAAGCTTCTCAATTATCACTGTTTTTGGCTAGCGTCTAAATATCGAAGGCACACCCTTCCTGCCCTCTTCCCCGTGGTGTCCATCTCTCCAGCTCGCCATGATTGCCAATTAGAGTAGAAGTCAATTTACAGTCTCCATTGCTTCATTGATATCATTATGTTTACTGTAGAATGAATAATTGATTATTGTATCATTACTTCAAACTGTAGTCATGCGTGAAGCACGCCCGGCAGGTAGCCGCCGCTGAGAGGTTTTCTCGTTAAAAAGCTGTGATTGTCGATAATTAAGGGTTATCATTATAGTCGCTCTTCCCCAAATGCCAGCATTACAGATTCAGCCTTCCAAGTTTGGCCTAAAGTTGCACAACCACAATCTGTTTCTAATATGAGATCCAAACCAAAAAGACATCAACAAAACCTTTACTTTAGAAGAAATCATTTCATGTTTTAAGTCCAGATGATATCTACCATAAAAAGCTTCCAGCGGAAATGCTAAATAAATTACTAGTTGACTGAACATTCATAAATAAACAGAAATAATTGCGATTGCTCTTGGCTCAAGCTTTGGTCCAGGTGATTGTGAAAGACGTTTCGATGGTGTGAGATTGTGATGTTGCGTTAAACTGCAGCTCCTGAATCTAAGGGAGAAGAAGAGAGAGTTAATCCAACAGAAAAATGCAATTTTTCAGACAAAATGAAAGCTAGATTTAGCATTACATCACTTGCTCAGCAATAGATCCTCTGCAGTGAATGGGTGCCGTCAGAATGAGAGTCCAAACAGCTGATAAAAACATCACAATAATCCACACCACTCCAGTCCATCAGTTAATGTATTGTTAAACGGAAAGCTACATGTTTGTGGAAACAAATCCATCATTAAGGCATTTTAGGTTAAAACCTTTGTTTCTGGCCAAAATATGAGTCCATAATCCATAACACTTCCTCCAGTGAAAAAGTTTATCCTATGTTGTCCTCTCACATCAAAATCCACCAACATATTTGTTTTGGCTTATAAACTGTTTTGTGCTTGATTTGTGCAGATTTATCTCCTGATTCAGACCAGGGCGAATTTTTCACTGGAGAAAACAATATTATGGATATAGGACTCATTTTTTTTAGCTGAAAAAAAAACAAAACAGTTTGAAGTTAAAATCATCTTAATGATGGATTTGTGTCTGACAAACACACAGCTTTTGGCTTCACAATACATTAATTGATGGACTGGAGTGGTGTGGATTACTTGTGATGTTTTTATCAGCTGTTTGGACTCTCATTCTGACGGCACCCATTCACTGCAGAGGATCCATTGGTGAACAAGTGATGTAATGCTACATTTCTCCAAATCTGTTCCCATGAAGAAAATAACTCATCTACATCTTGGATGGCTGAGGGTGAGTTAAGCAAATTTTCATTTTTGGGTGAACTATTCCTTTAAGAGCTTAAACTCGTGTGTGATTACAGACCAATTCAGTCAATGACCTCATAATGGCATGATGAAGAAAAATAAAAGATGTTCGAGCGAATCGTTGGGAAATGCCACCTCTGATCTGACATACGCCGCTGAGGGCAAACACACACATGGAGACAGATGGAGCTGCCTCGCCTCTTTCAGACTTATTATGCAGTCGGGAAATACTAAGAAAGATAAATGGTTTGGTGTGGGCTGGAACACAAGTTATTCAGATTCACATGCACACAGTTTCTTAGTCATTTCCCCCCCTTCGATTCTTCTCATGACTCGTATAAGTCTCTGGAGCTCCTGCCTGCGGTCTTATTAATAGAAACGTTGCGGTCGATGCGCATACAACTTTTAAAAGCACTTCTTTTTAAGCAGTCCAGGACAATGTAAACCTCTCTATGTATTTCATCAAGCTCATTGTGCAAGGGTGAAAGTATGGAGGACTAGGACTAAGGACAAAATACACGGAGGAATCAATGGAGTGAATGCATTCAGTTGTTATCTCAAATGTTACAAGTAAAATATTAAAGTCTCTTTAAAAAAATAATTAATAATTAAATAAAATATAATTATATATTTCCTTGTATTGATTTTGGGGTGAAATTTGACCAGGATAAATTAATGAAGCAAACAAACACTTCCATAATGTATAAATAATTTTCAATATAAATAATATAAGTATTTATAAATTCCTCATTCTCATGAAAGTAATATCTCTTAAAACATTAAAATATTTTATTGCATACATTTCAAAATTGAACTAAAATCAATAATTTTATAAACTGGCAAACACATGGCTAATACATAGCTTCAAGAACAATCAATAAAAAAAAATGCATTTTAAAAGCTGCATTTAAAAATGACTAAAAATAATTCTTAAATATAATTTATTTATTTACCTTGTAGTTAAATGTTTTAAACATTGCATGGTAATGATTTATTTACTTATTTATTTTCAAATTAATAAAACTGAATAAAAATAAAACTGCTTTTATTTTTCAAGCAGCACCTCTTGTCGTCCACATAAAAGGTATAATTTCTCATAATTGTATCTGTGGTTCTGACAGTATGAATGGTATATGAATGGCTAAAGTATATGTTTGCATGAAGCATCTCACCTCAGGGTTATAGCTGTGTTCCAAGATGGCATCAGGCTTCCCAGCCACTTTCATGGTAACCTGAGAGAATTCTTCTGTTACACCCCAAACCCTCACGACACCCAGGGTCAGTCTGTTAGCCTCGGCCAGCCCATTTACGGAAACCTCGCTGGTAAGAGTACGCTATAAACAATCACACAGCACAGCTGTTACACACACATGCCCATTTACAGCATGAACAAAAATGCTGTTGAATATGATAACTGCTGACAGTGAAACATCCAGATACATTATAGTAATGAATATGTGTGAGGAAAATTCACTTAATTATCTTGAAAACAATGTCATAATGCAAAAACTTGTACGTATGACCCGTTTCTTGAGATGAACTCACTTTAATCTTACTAGAACAGAATGAATAATAACAGAAAATTGTGTTGTTTCAGTATGTATGTAACATCTGTGCCGAGACAACTCAAACTAGCTGAATCTGACCTCGTTTTACAAACAGTTCTCAACTCCATAGGGCCGTGTTTTCCTCACCGCTCAAATAATCTCAGCATATATGACATCAAGCACACAGGACGTCCAGAGAGCTCTGACCTGGGCCAAGTGGCCTTGAGCTGCTACTGCATGAAACAGTTTTGGATCTGGATTTGTTCATAAATAGAGAGTGGCCACAGATGTTTGGCTTCAAGTGAGATAGACAATCTTGGATTCCCTATTGGATTTAATGACCACAATCCAAATAAATCTGAAAGAACTGCACACTTAGCTTTCTTTAAAACATATTAACGTACATCAAACACAGAGAAAGTTGTCAAGAGGTATCGCCCATTCTGAACAGTATCTGTTAGGAGAAAGAAAAAAAGATTAAAAGAAGCACAGTATTTTAAAACATTGTGATAAATGATCTTCATACTCAAACAAATACAGAAACTAATATACTGTATATATAACGGTAAACTTTAAAGGGATAGTTCACCCCAAAATGAAAATTTGATGTTTATCTGCTTACCCCAGGGCATCCAAGATGTAGGTGACTTTGTTTCTTCAGTAGAACACAAATTATGATTTTTAACTCCAGCCGTTGCATTAGGACATCAGTGTGTCGTCATGAGCTGCAGGGTTTAATTTGGATTTGTCTGTGCATGTTTTTTTTACTCTCATAGATTTTGTTACCATTGCCATGCATTATACGACTGATAGACTCCAACGGTTGGACTTAAAAATCATCATATGTGTTCTACTGAAGAAACAAAGTCACCTACATCTTGGATGCCCTGGGGTTAAGCAGATAAACATCAAATTTTCATTTTTGGGTGAACTATCCCTTTAAGAACACACTTTAATTGCTTCTAATGCTGATGAGATTTTAAATTAGAATATGTTAGCAATTTGCTACAAGAAAAAAGTAATAAATCCAACATAGTCTCATTGGAAATATGTGCTTCTTCCTACAGTTTTGCTAAAATCCAAAAACATGCCTATACATACAATTCAGTGCACACTAGTGCGGTAATACGGTACCAAATTGTATTCCTTTTCACAGAACTTATGATTACAGGGGCAGACCAGTGATTAATCGAGACTTATTTTCACATGTTTCTTTGCACAATACAATGTAATGACCTCAGAATGCTTTTACCATAGTATGTGATTTGTATACTAACACATTTTGACATTCGCATCACATAACTAGCTCCATATGTATGGATTTTCTGATGTAGTTAACTTGCTCGGTAGCGCACCCGGTACAGCATTGCACTGCAGAGAAAAATGTGTTTTTATCACTTTTATTAACAATATTGGATATGTTTATGGTGGGGCTTAGTGTAGGTAGTATGTTACTTTCCACCCCAAGAACATTAAACTATTAGCGCCATTCACTGGACATTTCACTTCCGAACTGCCGCAATATGTACAGCCAACTTAATAAAAAGTTGCAAGAGTTACCTTTGTCTGTTTTGGATAAAAGCTACTCGCTGAACACTTCACTTTGAAAGCATCGCAATACAGTGCAACAAAGAAATATCAATGTCATATTTCCACATATTTCCAATGAACCTGGGTTGAATAAATCATTAATGGAACTGGAAGCATCAAGAGAAATCAAAACCATTCAATTCCTCATGATTCCCATCCCTACACACACACACACACACAAGCAAAACTCACCGATTCCCTCTCCGTCATCCCAGAACAGGGATCCATGTGCTACACCTTCATCATTAAGAGCAACAATCAGACCCAGAGGATTCAGACGACTACAAGAAAAAAAAAAAAACATAATAACATACAACCACTCACATTTACATATGATTAATTATTCAGTGTTCAGAAACTTGCTCATCTTCTTGATAAACAACAGTGTGAAGTCTTAAAGGCACAGAGAGAAGTGGGAAATTGACTGTTTGTGGTGCAAGAAGCTTCCTGAACGTGGAAAAGTACTATGCAAGTATAGAAAAAATGGCTCCTTAAACAGGGCTTAACAAAGATGCAGGCTCTCTTCACCTGTAGTGCGTGTTGTTCTCTGGTTTCTGCCAGGGCAGGATGTGTCCTGCTCTCACATGCAGGTTAATTTTTTTCAACGGTGTATCCATATCCAAAAACTGTCCTTGCACCCCAACAGCTTTACCCTGGAAGACAAATCACACACAAGCAGATAAGAGACCCCAATATATAGAGGACAAAGTAGTGCAGGTTGAATTTGTTTGCCAGCTTCATTATGATTGGTTGTTTATTTGACATCCAATTAAAATCTTGCTAGTAAAGATTTGCATGCTTACTAAAAAATGCTTACTTGCATGTTGGTAAAATGCTTACCGTGTGGTAATCATACCAGCGGACATTTGGCACGTATCCCCTGACCACAGTAACACCCTTCACAGAACAAAATCAATGAGAAACATATACTTACTAAAATATTTAGTATACATAATTTGTTTTAAATATTAAAATAGTAAGTTAAGTAATATAATTAAAATGTACTAATTATAATTAGTAAATAATACAAATACATTACTTTAAATTATTAATTCATTACATTATACTAACTAAAAATAAATACATTTTTATAAAAAAATAAAAATAAAATTGCATTTTGGTTATTTCAGGGGCATAATTGTAAACATTAAACAACCTCAAAATTAACTACTGATACTTTGGCTTGTAGTGTGACCGTAGCCAGGGTGTTTTTGTGTTCATACCGGGTCCAAAGCAGGTGTGATTAGAAGAGCGGGACCCCAGAGGAACTGTCTGTCGATGTCCCATGTTTTTTCATCAGTGACAAACCTACAGTACAGAACACAGCATTGAGAACATCATCCACTCAACAGTGTGCATGCAGTTCATGAGAGAGAAAAAAAAAACTGAGTAAAACTGAGAGAGGTTTAGAGCATGAAATTAAAACATGCAAAGGTTGAGATGCTGAACAAAATAGTACATTCAGTCCAATATATCAGGCTGCTAAAAACAGCGTGGAAGAGGAAGGTTAGACGGGACAGAGTAACGATACCAAAGCAGGCTAAAAAAAATCATTAGATACAGGAATATAAGACCAATACAGAGGCCCGAGTTCTGATTAGTCATTCCCATGAGGATTTGGGGGAAATGTAATTGAAACGAGAGGATGGACTGAAAATAGTGTCAGAAAGAAAAGATGGTGTAATGAAGATATATTTGGAAGGAAAGAGAGGAGCAGAACATGAATGAAGGTCTTAAAGGGATATTTCACACGAAAAGGAAACTTCTGTCATCATTTACTCACAGGCCTTAAAGTTTTTCCTTAAAGTTCTCTCAAAGTTATGAAAAACAATTCTTCCAGTAATGTCAATAGAATGTTTGTTCAAAGTTATCTGGTCTTATAATGCTCTCCAAACGTTAGCACAAAAACATTAAATGAATCAAAGATGGAAATTGGTTTTCAAGCATCAAAACAATAGACGTTTAATAGAGGTTTAAATTTTGTTGCCCCCCCATACATTAGAATTATGTCCTTTTTACTATTATTTATTTACTTTCTGAGCAAACAAATAATGACTATCACACATTTACAGAATACCTACTAAAATGTCTTTCAGTGTAACATTAGTTCATATACCAAACAATCCCGTCAGGCATATTCAGAACAAGAATCACTAAATGACATTAAAAGACTCTATTTAAGGATCACAGTGCAGCCTTAAAAAAAAAGAAAGAAAAATAATTAACTGTAATTTTAAATCTTTACCAATCTTTGTTACTATCCTTCAAACCACTAGGTTTTAGCCATTTGTAAGTTTTTAATAATTTAAACTATAATAAAATTTAGCATGATCAATTATTCTTTTATGTATTTTAATAAGTACAGGTCAAAATAAGTAAGTATGTTGTTTCATTTGTATATAAATAAATCTATTATGCGGAATGATAATGGAACATTATTTCACCCATGTTTTGACATTTTATTTTCACAAAAGCCATTTTAAACATTAAAGTAGACACTTTACTTGATTTAATATGCTTTCTTTGTATATACAATCACTTTTGGAAATGTATTCATGGAACATTTTTCTGAAATGTTTTAGTAGAATGTTTGAGATTTTTTAAATGTTACTACTTGTTTCAGAACATTCAGGGAACATGCAAAAGAAACATTCTCATAATGTTTACAAAATGATCAAATGGAATGTTCCCTTAATATTTGAATAGATAAATAATAATAAAAAAGGTTTCTAAAATGTTCAGTCACATCCATTAAAAAAAACTCATGGTTTTGAAATTGCATGAGGGGAAGCAAATGATGACAAAATGATTTTCATTAGTGGGTGAACTATAGAGAAACATGAGTACTGGTGAACACTCACTCGTGCAACAGCGGTCTGACCACAGTGTTTCCGTGAACGTGGGCTTCATACATCAATGTGTACAAATACGGCAGGAGGGTGTAGCGAATGTTCAGCACATCACGAGACATAGCAGCAAACTCCGGCCCCCAGGCCACGGGATCCTGCCTCTGTCAAAGATCACAACAATTCAACATATTACAGTCATGTTTTAATGTTTAATAATAATAGTAATAATAATAAAAAAAATAAATAAATAAAAATAATAATAATAATAAACTGGTAACTTGATACAAAGTAAATATTTTCCAGATAATATTTTATTTTATTTGCTGCTTTGCAACAATATTTAATCATGAAAAGTGCTTTATTATATTACTACTACTAATAATACATAATACATCTTTTTTTTTTCTTGCTGCTTTGCAATAATATTTATTATGAATCGTGCTATCCGAATAAATTTTTATTTAATAAAAAATATGTTTTTTATAATAATAATAATAATAATACAAAAAAGGACCTCTGAAATATATAGCAATAGAAATGTAACAAACAGTTAATATCAATATTTCATAAACTATTTGTATTATCTTAATAACTGATTCATTTATGATCCAGCTGCAAACAGATAGATTTGGAACAACACCGCATGTCCTGCATTATGCATTGTGACACCATGGGAATAAATACTTTAGCCCTGAACTATATTTCATATTTGCACAATCCAAATCCGTACAGCTGTGTCCCGCTGAAACCAGACATATCCGTACAGTACACCATGTTTAGCATCTGTGCCTGTGTGTGCCTGTGTGTGTGTGTGTGTGTGTAGGCTGAATGTTAATTGTCTGTCAGACAGAGAGTGGCTCTGCCCCGTCACTGGCCTGTACGCGGGTCTGGGTCTCACACTGACTGCTGTTAAGAGCGGTGGGTGTGAGTTAATGTTCTCAAAGATATAAAGGTGAAATATATCTGATAATTGTTTCTCAAGTACCTTGCTAACACTTAAGCATGAACTAAACTTTATGAAGTGAGTTTCTGTATGTTATGCTAAGGCTAAAAAAAAAAAGCTCCTATAAATGTCCTTAAAACAAGATATGCAAAACTGCGTTGGATATTAAAGCTTGTTTTCAGAGAATGTATCTTGAATAAACCTTGTTTTTCACCTGCTTATGGTTAAAACAAGTACAACAAATAAATAAATAAATAAAATATGCCAGTGCCTCAAAATAAAATACCCTTACAGTTTTAAACATGAGTTCTCTGAAAATGAGCCTTAATATCTTGCAGTTTTGCTTCTTAGGTAAACTTATCTTGTTTAAAGGATATTTAAATGAGTTTAAAACTGGAAAACACAAAGATACTCTTTAAGAAAGCGATTTTTGCATATGAACATGATTTTGTTTTTTTAAGGTTCAAAGAAAAAAAACATACACACATACACACACACACACACACACACAAACACACACACACATATA
>NW_015627890.1:1846339-1857290 GCF_001515625.1 Sinocyclocheilus rhinocerous | reverse complement strand
ATAACTTGTTTTTCAGAAAAAAATATAGATTACAAACTCTAATAATATCTCAATTATACTAACAGCAATGTAATACAGTTAATATCAATATTTAATTAAACATTTGTATTATCTGAATAATTGATTCATTTAATAAATAACTAATAAAAACTATAAAATAGTATTGAATGATAATAATAATAATAATAATAATAATAATAATAATAATAATGATGATGATGATAATAATAATAATAATAATAGTGATGGCAGCCTTAGCAAACACACTGAATACTGTATGTTTATACTGTTCTTGCCCTTCTGACCTCTAGAATCTTTAGTATTTTCCACTCGCTCACTCATAGAGTGTAAACTCCTTCTCCTAATGTAAAGGGAAAAGCTAATATCCTTCCTCCAGTTAGAGTCAACTGCTGCTCGCAGACAAAAAGCCAAATTATTCCAAATGTACTGCCCTCTGACAGCATTAGCATGTGACTTAGTGTGATGGAGAGACGGACGAACTTGGAAATCCTGGCAGGAGTGTAAGAATTATGAGCCGTCCTGCAGAAGCACGTCTCTCTCTCTCTTTAAGATGAAGATGATAAAGATTAAGATTTTAACATTAAGATTAAAAGTTATATGTAAATGATTTATTTATTTAAATCCTTTTTTTTTTACTTTTAATTTGATACAAAGTAAACATTTCCCAGATCATTTATTTATTTACTTTTTGAAACGTTGATAATTTTTTTATTATAATTTTTTTAATTTTAAATTTTTTTATTTATAAAATTAAAAAATATTTTATTTAATATTTTAAAATTATTTTCTGTTAATTAAAAAAAATGTTAACTGGAAAAACAAAACAAAACAAAAAAACTTTATTTTTTTAGCTAGTTTTAGCTTTATTTTAGCAAACACATAATTTCTTATTTTCATTTAATTTTACTTGATGTACTAAAATGTGTACATTTTTTGAAATTGAGATTTATACATCATCTGAAAGCTGAATAAATAATATTTCCATTGATGTATGGTTTGTTAGGATAGGACAATATTTGGCCGAGATAAAACTATTTGAAAATCTGTAATCTGAGGGTGCAAAACAATCAAAATATTGAGAAAATCGCCTTTAAAGTTGTCCAAATGAAGTTCTGATATATTTCATCATGGAACATGATCTTTACTTAATATACTAATGATTTTTGGCATAAAAGAAAAAAAGCAATAATTTTGACCCATACAATATTTTTGGCTATTGCTACAAATATACCCATGCGACAGTTTTTTTTGTCCAGGGTCACAAATAATTACAACAAACACTGAAATTAATTTATAAAATTAATAAAAACTATATAAAGCCATGAACCATGAATTGCTACTTCTAGTGCTAGTCAGAGCACGTTACTTGACAAAAATTTGGTCATTAATATTAGTCCCTTTCCTGCTAAAGAAATACTTTTAATGCATATAAGTGAATTTATTCAGCTTTTAGAAATACACTACCATACAGATGACAACAAACTCCCGTTTTGATTTCATCAGTGGTGGGCCGTCAGGGCCAGCAAAGCCTTCTCTGCTGGCCTAAACACTATCAGAATCACTGATTTAGTTTAATATATTTTTCCATGAATGCCCTGTTATACTGCATTACTGTGTAATATTTATGGTTTCTATAGCCGTGGCATCATTATGATGGTATGAAGAGATGGATTAATTCATGTAGGACGCCACTGAAGGCCTAGGTGTAAAATGCACGGTCCGCCACTGGATTTCATGAAGTGTCTCTCTGTCTCTTATTCACTATCTGCCATGTATTTCTCTCTATCACTTAGTAATTCAGGCCACCTTGATACCCTCCATCCTTTGCCGTTTGTCTCTGGATGACCTTCCATTTGCCTGCGCAGCCACATTAAAGCTAATGACATCTTGGAGGGGTAATTACAGCAGCAAGGGGACGTGCAGGGATAAACACGTCCGGGCGCAGGGGCAGAGGCCAGCTGAGGACAGTCTCTTATTGAAACTGTCTTTGAGACACGCGGAGGACACATCCACTCCGGAGCAAGTGGATGACTCGGCAGAACACCAGCGGAAAATGTGCGGACATGCTGTCTCCCAAGCACTGCTCTGCACTTTTGTTTTAATAAAGCCCTCTAAATTCCCTGGTCACTGTCAGTGCGTGCCAAATACCAGAATTAATACATATCATGACATTTTAAAAGAGTTTTTGCTAGCATTTTTACTTCTGTGTTTTACTCTAGCCAAAATCCTAAAGGAATATGCACATATAATATTGCACAAATGTTTTTTTTTTTTTCATTTGCTTTTTCGCCATTTTTATTGAAAAAGACAGAGAAATGATAGGGAGCAGATAGCAAACGCTATTTCTTCAACCCCAATTTCTGTCATAATTGGCAACAAATCCTAAAGGATTGTAATATAAATTCTCATATGATTTTAACAAAACACAAAACGAAAACCTGATCCTTTAGTTCCCATATCCTGTTCCCAAAAGGACTGTCATAACTACCAAAAGGATAAAAAGCCGTTGTAGGATAGCAAAAGAAATTCAAAGAAAAGCCTGATGGATTTTACAGTTCCTACAGATGTCCTTTAACCATTTCGTAAAGATAGAATTGGAAAAAAAAAATAATAATAAATTCAATAAAATAAAATAAAACAAATGTTTTAGTTAATTAAAATCAAGTTAAATTATGAATGAATGAATGAATGAATGAATGAATTAATTAATTAATGTATCAGTTGATGTTAAGTTAAGTGAATGTTAAGTTAAATGAATAAATAAATAAATAGATACATAAATAAATAAATACATTTTATTTAAAAATACATTTAGACAAACAAACAAACAAATGTAAATAAATAAATAAAAGTTAATTTAAATGTATATAAAATCTAATTAAATGTGAACTTTAAAATATTCAAACAAACAAACTAATAAAGAAATAAAGAAATAAAATGCAGTTAATTTAAATGTGTATAAAGTTAAATTAAAATAAAATGTATTAAAATACATTTATTAAATTAAATATTTAAACAAAAACAAACAAACAAACACACATTTAAATTTAATTTAGGTAAATTTAAATAAATCTAAATTAAATTTAAATGTTAAATCAATCAATCAATCAATTAACTCCCAACAGAACTCTTGGAATCAAATAAGAATAAATATAAATCCATATGGAACTTCTATTTATCCAGTAGAATCTTATTTGATTCCCATTAGGATTACATTTACATTTATTCATTTTGACATTTGTGTCCAATTCTTCACCACCTGAGCTACAGGATCCTATAGAACATTCAGGGCACATTCCTTAGGCTACATTCCCACTCTAAATTCTATTTCTGTTTGTTCGTCCTTTGTTTAATCACCCTTTTCTAAATGACTGAAGCCCAGAAGGCTTCTGGATAACTTTGAGCATTTAATTATACCCCGAAATGTATCTGTTAGCAACAAAGCTGCCACGTCCACTCACTGAAGAAGTTTCCCCACGCCATATCAATCCCTCTCACTCCCCGGGCTTATTGGATTTTTGTGACAGGTCCCAGCACTTGCAAAGGTCACATTTTAAATAAGTGCCAGAGTGAATACCTGACAGCTCACCTGTCTATGGGTGCCAGATATTAGTCAGAGCCTGTGTGGGAGGCCCTTTTCAATTGCCGCCGTGTGTTTTGGAGCGTTGTGATGAACTTCTGTCTGTCTCAGTGATTCAGAGATCATTTTCATACTCTCTCAGGGCGTCATACAGACAAGCGTTCATGTAGGAAGTTGTCATGGTTGTCCGTACAGTGACTTCACCCTCTGTTTTGATGCCTGTCACCCACTGTCACTGATTATCAGGCTGAACACCAAATCAGGCTCAATTAAGGTCCGTTTCACACTGTTTACTGAACAATGGCCCCACATGTCTGTCTATCTATCTATCTATCTATCTATCTATCTATCTGTCTGTCTGTCTGTCTGTCTGTCTGTCTATCTATCTATCTATCTATCGTCTGTCTGTCTATCTATCGTCTGTCTGTCTGTCTGTCTGTCTGTCTGTCTATCTATCTATATATCTATCTATCATCTACCTGTCTGTCTGTCTGTCTGTCTGTCTATCTATCTATCTATCTATCTATCTATCAGTCATATTAATGTGTAATCTGCCATATTTTGCAGTCCTACAAAGAAGCCTTTCTTTCTTTCTTTTTTTAAATCACATTTTAAATTGCAATTGCAATTTTAATCATAAAAAATTACAAGTCCCACACCCCCACATGTGCAGCCTTACAAATTTCTGTCTAAAAAGCCCCATTTTTAGATACAAAAATTATAGTAACGTGATGAAAAACACAAGATATTTTAAAGGGAAAAGAGCTCTGACACAAATGACTGACCAAGCTAGCCTCATACCTAGGCTTAGAATAAGATTTGGTCAAGTTTTGGTTAACACTGGTCCAAAAATCATAAATCTGTCCATAAAAAAAGGTAATGCATGAATAAAACTTCTCTAAAGCCGTGTTCTTACTGGCATGTTGATGGTGTTGTGGTTTCTGGAGAACGGATAGAAAGCTCCAAGCTGCATCCAGCGCAGGCACATCTCATTTTCAGCAGCGTTAAAGAAGCCACAGATATCAGCACCAGTCTGAAACACAAGCGAAAAGTGAGAATGAGAAGGGAAAAGAGGCAGAGACAGAGAGAGAGAGAGAGAGACACAAATATAGATCTATTTAACTCCAAAACATTAATAAATAAACTCTAGAGTCAGTGTAATGGCTGCATGCTAGTGTAATGCACCCAACTGAACTAAAAACATTGTTTGATAGGAAATAAAGCACAAATGAAAAATCAATAGCAAGTGCTGCGGCAGAACGAGAGAGGCACTTACGTAAGGGATGCCAAATATGCTGAACTCCATCATGCCTGAAAGACAGAAAGAGGAGGGGGGGGTTTGGTTTTCATGTATACATATATTTAGTTTATACACTGAACTGTACAGTAGATGTTCAACAAAAACACTGTGGTTTAATGAGGGAGGTGGGTCGAAAAATAAAGGATAAGGACAGCATTTTTTATATAAAACAAATGCTGATGTGCCATGTTGTTGTAACAGATCGGCCAGGCTCCACCACCACCCAATCACAATGCTTACTGCCTCTGATGTTTCTATTTCAGTATCGGCCCTTATTGACTCCGGGTCAGCAGGAAACTTCATCTCCCGGGACCTCTGCCGCCAGCTCAAATTACAGGCTACCGCCACTGAAACAGTTTACCAAGTCCAGTCGATAACTGGAACACCACTATGCCGTAGACATGTCCGCTCTCGCGTGGGACCCATCACTCTTCGTCTGGGCCTACTTCACATGGAGGACATTCATCTTCTGGTTCAGGAGGGGTCTACTGCGGACATCATCTTAGGGCGCCCGTGGTTGGTAAAGCACAATCCCATTCTGTCCTGGAAGACGGGAGAAGTCCTGAAGTGGGGCAAGGATTGCTTCCCAGACTGCTTCCCCGGGACTCCATCACCCTCTAAGAAACTCCCAGAGGCCCTTTCCGTGAATTCCACCTCCATTGAGAGTCCCTCTCTGTCCGGTCTCGTATACACGTAGAGGACTCAATGACTTTGCTACTACTTCCATTTGAATACTTCCTGCATTACTTACCTCCTGTGTTCCTCCTAGTGTCTCCTCGTCTCCAAGTGTCTCCTGTTCCTCCTTGTTCATGGATCGCTGAGGTGTGTGCTCCTCCTGCCTACATTCCAAATAACCCCATTTTATAAATACTAACCTGTTGTGTCAGACCTCTTCCGTTACAGTTGTGCCAAGGTGTTCTGGCTGATTAGTTACTGGCCTGTTTTAAGAAGTCGCTATAATAATCTGAGGCAAAGTTATCTCTCTGTTGTATTTAAAGTTATTTTGTTTTCAGTTTAGCACAGCATGGTATGCTCTTTTTTTTTTTTTTTTTTTTTTTTTTTTTCTTTTCTTTGATTCTTGCACAATATTTATATATGTATATACATTGTTGATGCCTCAGAAGACCAATACATTGAAATTCTCTTTGCACAACTTTCCCATTTAGTATAAAATACTATTCAAAAGTTTTGGGTGGTTAGAAGTCTTTGATGATGTTTTTTTTTTAAATAAGCCTCTTATGCTCACCAATGCAGTACTTATATTATTAAAATACAGTTAAAACACAATAAATGGCCTCAATAAATGTTCAGGGTTTTTAAAGTGTGTTTTTAAAATAAATGTTTTTAAAATAAATGTGAAATGTTATTACAATTTAAAATAACTAGTTGTATATATTTTAAAATGTAATTTATTCCTGTGATGCAAAGCTAAATTTTCAGCATCATTACTCCAGTCTTCAGTGTCACATGATCCTTCAGAAATCCTTCTAATGTTCTGATTTGCTGCTCAATAAACATTTATTATTATTATTATTATCAATGTTGAAAACAGTAGTGCTGCTTCATATTTTTGTGGAAACCATGATATGTTTTTCCCCAATGATATAAAAGATGTTAAAAAAAACAGCATTTGTTTGAAACAGATTTTTTTTTATACTATTATAAATGTCTTTAATGTCAATTTAATGCATCCTTGTTGAATTAAAGTATTGATTTCTTAAAAAAAAAAAATAAAATACTGACCCCAAACTTTTGAACAATAGTGTATACTAAATATGAGCACTAGCGATGCTTATCTTTCCAAGAACCACTAAACACATACCTATAATGGACATCAGAAGTTGGTCCCAGGTGGAGTAGTTGTCTCCCAGCCAATGTCCTGCCCAGCGCCCACTAGATGGGTATGTTGAACGGCTAACTACGACACCTCTCTTTCCAGTGGTACTAAGCAAAGCACTGGAAATACACATAAACAAACACACAAATTAAAACTCATTCCAGAACAACCAAGAACTAAAACAGTAGTGAATATGGAGGACAGAAAACTCACTCGTAAGTGGGTTTCGTGTGAGACCATCCGTACAAGTTGTGGACATCATAATGCTTGACGCGTGTGCCACTGGCAAGGATCTGCTCGCTGTTCATGCATAAAGTCTTATGTTTCAGACCTCTGAGCTTGGACTCCAGTGCTGGGAAAAGTCACACACATACAGATTAATTTTGGACAGAAAGTGTTTAATACAGGTATAAATGTTGATAATCGTGCACTCATTCGAACTTACGGGGCATGTATGGAGGATTTTCCAAATCTTTATTCCCGAGACAATTCTCTCCGACGGTTCCATGCACGAAACTGGCTGGCTCATTCATGTCCTTCAGAAAGCAAAACATAATGACAAAGTTATCATTTAAAGAATGCAAAGGAGAAACATTCACTTGTTCTTTCACAGCTCATCATGAATTTGTCAAGTAGGACGTATTCCAGAATCAACATCCCAACAACATTATTATGAACTATCATTTTCCTCTGATTTTTTAGGTATATACTGGTTACGGTTAAAGTTAGATGTTGTTTTAAGAGCAACTTTGGCGTGTAACAAGAGCTTGAACAAGGAGTTGTGTAGCATCTTTACTTTTTTGTCATTACAACATGAAAATGAAAAAGACAAAGCACTCACGATCCAAAGTCCGTCAAACTTCATGATGTTGTTGTAAAAGTCTTTAATCTGCTCTCCCCACCACTCTGCTGTACTGCTCTTGAAGAAATCAGGGAACGCAGCGAAAGCTCTGAATAGCTGAAAGTTTAAATGAAACAAACAGTATTAGAACTGCTGCAGGCTGGACAAGGCGCTTTAACCATTACTACATGCTGTTGGGATATTACAGTAGTGGAACATGCTAATTTGTTTAAATAATAATGTGCTGACTCACTTCTGATCTGTTCTGATTGGCTGTTGGTGTGTCTTCCACATGCTGATTGGCTGATATAATAGTAATAGTGGGTGATATAGTATAGTACTAGTATGTGCTCATTGGCTGTTGGTGTGTCTTCTACATGCTGATTGGCTGATATAATAGTAATAGTGGGTGATATAGTATAGTACTAGTATGTGCTCATTGGCTGTTGGTGTGTCTTCTACATGCTGATTGGCTGATATAATAGTAATAGTGGGTGATATAGTATAGTACTAGTATGTGCTTGTTGGCTGATGGTGTGTCTTCTACATGCCGATTGGCTGATAGCATCTATGATGTCAAACTCATCTCTCTTGACTGCATTTGCAATTATAGCCCATCGTACTGATGATTTCAGAATGAATAGACTTGGATAGGGGGAACAAGAGAAAAGATGTCCGGTTCTCTGATTAAAGAGAGATAGAATGAGAGTGATTTATAGAGAAAGATAATGAAGTGAGAGAGGCAGATACCTCTACTTGAGTATCCCAGTCCAAAGAATTGTTCACAGTGACATTGGGATAGTCAGGCCATACCTATGACAGACAGAAACAACAAAATGTTTGAAAACAAATCAAGCTTTAATGGAACTGTTTTCGGTATCATTATTTTTTCATCCTCTTAACAGTTGAAATGGGTACTGCAGTCCAAATTCTAAATATTGGAGAGAGTATTTTCTCCCGACCCCTCCACCTCAGACTCCACGCTCACGTGGGGTGCCAGATTGAGGACACGCAACAGGAACGAGCACAACTGACAATGGAATTTGACAATGGAATTCGACACTGTAAGTTGATGAGTTGAGTTATCCGCATTTTAATATGCTTCTGGTCATAGAGCTTTTTAGATGGATGCCGAGGATTTTTAGGTCGGGTAGGATCGGCATTTCGGACCCAGTTCGTTTGCTGGCTTCCCTGGGTGCAATACGCTTTATTTTCCTCCAACTGGCAACCCGGGGTGTTGTAATACTATTGGGTAAATTGGCAGAATCACACAGATCGAAACAAAAACACACATTCTAACACAGATCGTAAATTTCAAAGTAAATAACACAAGTAAACTTCCTTAAATAACAACACAAGTAAACCAATCTACAAGCTACAGAGTTCAAGGTACTGCAGAACATAAAGGACCTCAAACTTGTGCCGCAGATCAGAGAAAAATATACTGTCAACAAAACTATGAGGCATTGACTCAGAATCAATATATGTTCCTCTTCTTCTTTGTGTTTGTCATACCTTTCCCCACACAATGTCACTGCTAAACTCAGAAGGCCATTTGATGAAAATGTCTTTTTCGATCCCGGTATCAAACGCAGGGTAGGAGCCTTTTGTCTCATTGCCTGCTATCGCCGGGTCCTGAAGCGCACAAACAAATAAAGCATGTAGTTCTGGTACAGAATACATTTCACCGGAATAAGAAATCCATACTGATGCCATTTTAAAGAAACAACTTTGTTTTTCTGAGTAATTGGGAATAGCTCGTACCAGGATGAAGATGAAACGCATCCCCTCAGCCCTCATCTGGTCCACCAGAGCAGGCAGTTCTTTAAAGTTCACTTGGTCCAGCGTAAAGTCCATCTGCCTCTCCATGTAATCAATGTCTGCATATTGCACATCCTTTAAGCAATCAAATGTCAGATATTATGATCATTAAACTTAAATGCGAAGTTCCAAAGTGACTAAGTAATTTAGTGCAAACTTAGCAATGCTTTTGGTTTGAAACATTTAATTCTGCAAATGTAGGCAGCATGATGGTAGAATGTTGTGAGTGGGTGCTATGCGGTTGCTAAGGTGATCTGGGTGGTTGCCAGGTGGTTAAATACTGGCCCAAGTCAAAAGTCTATGGGATATTTTCACAATTTCCTATTAGATTAACATTATTGTAAGAGGAAATTTGAATTTATAATTATATATATATATATATATATATATATAGTCCTAAAATTCTATAGCCTTTACTTACACAAAATACAATTTTATTTTGATATTTCTTAAAAAACACATTGGTATGCACACATACAAATTTATTCTAATATAATGCTCAAAAGACTGTGAACCATGTCCCTAAATTATAGAGAAAATTTTTTGAAAACTACAGAAAATTATTGCAATAGATTAAAAAAAACATGAATGTATGAATACATTTTTTTTTCTTCATTAAATTAAATTTTTTCTTTTATAACTACTAACTAGTTTTCAAGTAATTGGCTTTAATTTATTAATTATGAAAATATCTTCATTGCTTTTGTCCATTCACAAGCTGCCAAGCAGCAGACTACGAAGGCATTTTTATTAACTTTATTAATAGTGATTAATCGGTGACTCACTCCAGGTACCACTTTAAGTCTTAATACAGCCACAGAACGTTGTGTTATCATCATTCAAGTTGCACATCACTGCGAAATATCTGGTTGAGGTATTTAATGCGAGAAACACAATATTCCTGAAGTTCTAATGCAAGTTTTGAAGGTCGGTGAGAGTTACATAACCGTGTGTATTGTTGCGTTCAGGAGGGGACTGAAAGACACATGCACAAACTACAGGATGAGATTGCTTACATAAGGTATTTGAGCTGCTTTCATGTCTCTGTAAAGATCTGCGATCTCTGTATCGTTGGCATAGCCGTAGCGGCAAAGCTGGAATCCAAGCGACCAGTAGGCTGGAAGAACCGGGCGGCCGATCATCTGTCAGACAAAACGCACAAACTGAGAGAAAAATATTTTACATTTTTGCAAATACATTTTAGGACATAAATATTCAAGTGGCTTAAGAAAATCTAATGTCCCCTTCTGTCTAAGTGACAAGCGAGCTTCCTTTAGATAAATATTTATGTATTTAATTTATGGATGTGAGTTTTCGAATGTTATTTTGTGTGTGTGCTTAGACTGAGTACACTGTGGGCAATGAGGCAGAGAGACTCCAGCTGCTAAACCTCATCAAGCCAGGAAACACACACACACACACGCGCACACACACACACCTCAGTGTACTGCTGAACCACTTCTTCTGGAGTGGGTCCCATCACCATGTAGAAGTCCAAGATACCTCCGATGGTGCGGTAGGTCAGAGCTGGAGTAGGCTGGAAGGTCACAT
>NW_015627890.1:1842023-1846176 GCF_001515625.1 Sinocyclocheilus rhinocerous | reverse complement strand
TGACTCAATGTGTCTCCTTAGCTTATATATATATATATATATATATATATATATACACATATTACTTTCATTATTATCAGTAATAATTCAAATTTTATTCTTGTTATTGTAACAGTAATTTACTGTAAAATATTATAATAATGATTTTTACTTTTAAATGAACATAAGTATATAAATGTAAAGATACAATTATCTAAATTACAGAGAAAATATAATAGAAAACTACAGAATTGTAATAAATAAGAAATAATAATATAAATAGAGTTTTATTAATTAAATAAAATAATACGTTTATTTTCTTTCTTATTAACAACTTTGAAAAATCATTGTTTGCAGTAACAGATCTTTTTCTGTAACGTGTTTTAGTTTTAATATCTATCTATCTATCTATCTATCTATCTATCTATCTAATTCCCTTTATTATCAGTAATAATCCCTATTAAATTCTACCGTAGCAGATTTTTTTTTTAATTTCTTAAAATTAATTGGCCTAAAATTATATAGCCTTTACTTAAGCAATATATAATTTATTATATATTTCTTAAAAATACATCAGTATGCACACATACACATTTAGTCTAATAAAATGCTCAAAAGAATGTGAACCATCTCCCTAAATTATTGTGAAAATGTTTTAGAAAACTACAGAAAATAATTACAATAAATAAATAAAATGAATAATATAAATAATAGATTTTTTATTCATCAAATTAAATAACACATTTATTTTCCAACTATGATTTAGCTGTGAAGCATTAGCTTTGATTTGTTTATTTTGAAAGTGTCTTCATTGCTTTTGTCTGTGCACAAGCTGACAAATGTGATTTTGCTGGACTACTTTAAAAAGGGAAGAGTCCTTCAATATACACATTCCCAACTTCCTTTTACAAAAGACATATGTCAACACATGCAATAAAACCTTCAAATCATTTCAGAGATCTTATCCTTAAATGCCTATTTCTGTGTCATGTTGTATGCGTTGAGGTGTTACACACATCTGCATTCAAACTGAAGGCCACTACTTTGAACTTCTATGGGTAAAGTGAACCACATCAAAGCTATTCTCCTGCTGCGGTTCTCAGGATGCTCATTTACTCGACTGCCTGCGCATGTGTTTTTATGTAAGAATTAAAATGTGTGTGTGTGTGTGAGCGTTTGTGAGACGGCGGTTGAATGCAGAAGACTTTCTGAGAGCACAACTCTGTTAAAAGCCCCACTGCAGCACCACCATTATGTGTAAGCAGCTCAAAAGAAACTCCTGCAATAAGCATAAGTGTTCCTCACACTAAAGCTCAATGACAGCCTCTCGTCTCTGATAAATAACGTTTGCTCTAATCACAACCTTGTGACCTGCTGACAAAGCTCACACCAGTGTTGGAGCCAGTGAGCGATGGACTTATTTGTTCCAATACTAAAGATGCAGCAAGTGTCCGACTGATGACTTTTAGACTCATAAAAAGACAATAAAAACATTGTTCCCGGAGATACTGTAGTGCCCTTTACATAAACAGAAATGTGAAGGACACATAAAACTTTCTTTCCAATGCATTCTGGGATTGTCTTCCCAATTAGGTATTTTACAACATCATAATGTTTGGCTGGTTCATCTTCATCTTAGGCTGGTTCAGGATGTGTTTAACTAAAAGTCATAGCCTACAAGAAAGACCATCCAGTGCAGGCCATGTCTGATGGGACCAAGCGAGACACAAATAGCTTAGTGTGTGATTTTACTCACCCATTGCATTGCTGTTTAGCAGGAGGACGCCATGAGCACTTTTTGATTTCTCCAGACCCATGTAGAAAGGATGGACTCCATAACTGTTCAGCTTATACTGCAGATGGGGAGAAAGAGATTAGAGCTTGAGTTTGTGATGCAATCTCAGTGTTAAACAGACAATTAAGTGTTAATGAGAGATTTTTATTTGGCTTAAAGGAATGAACCCTGCAAATCCCATCTCTCTGTTTTAATTAACCTAATTACATCTCTCTCTCTCTCTTCCTTGATGAAGCTCTCTCTTTGCTTATCTTTCTCTGGACATTGTGTCATGAAGTGACTCAGAGAATAAGGTTGTTAGCGTGTCCAGTATGGACGACTGACAGCCAATAACAGGACGGTTAGCGGAAGGGTGCAAGAGCGTCACTGCAGATCAGTCAGTCTTTCTGTATGTCATCCATCCATCCATCCATCCATCCATCCTTCCTGATTACTGCATTGAGTGACTAAACTATACACTAGGGCCAGCTGTAAAGTGCAGATGATATGCATGTGGGAAGGCTTGTAAAACATCACAACTGGTTCTGACACTCACCCCTGGAGGCTGGTCTTTTGCAAACAGGCCGTATTTTTGGTAGTTGAGGTCATGTTTGTAGGTGGGGTGTTCTGTTTCACCAAAACCATAGACATAGTCTGAGGGAAGGATTGTGGAGATCTGAAGTAACTGATCAGCCTACAAGAAAGACCATCCAGTGAAGGCCATGTCTGATGGGACCAAGCGAGACACAAATAGCTTAGTGTGTGATTTTACTCACCCATTGCATTGCTGTTTAGCAGGAGGACGCCATGAGCACTTTTTGATTTCTCCAGACCCATGTAGAAAGGATGGACTCCATAACTGTTCAGCTTATACTGCAGATGGGGAGAAAGAGATTAGAGCTTGAGTTTGTGATGCAATCTCAGTGTTAAACAGACAATTAAGTGTTAATGAGAGATTTTTATTTGGCTTAAAGGAATGAACCCTGCAAATCCCATCTCTCTGTTTTAATTAACCTAATTACATCTCTCTCTCTCTCTTCCTTGATGAAGCTCTCTCTTTGCTTATCTTTCTCTGGACATTGTGTCATGAAGTGACTCAGAGAATAAGGTTGTTAGCGTGTCCAGTATGGACGACTGACAGCCAATAACAGGACGGTTAGCGGAAGGGTGCAAGAGCGTCACTGCAGATCAGTCAGTCTTTCTGTATGTCATCCATCCATCCATCCATCCATCCATCCTTCCTGATTACTGTATTGAGTGACTAAACTATACACTAGGGCCAGCTGTAAAGTGCAGATGATATGCATGTGGGAAGGCTTGTAAAACATCACAACTGGTTCTGACACTCACCCCTGGAGGCTGGTCTTTTGCAAACAGGCCGTATTTTTGGTAGTTGAGGTCATGTTTGTAGGTGGGGTGTTCTGTTTCACCAAAACCATAGACATAGTCTGAGGGAAGGATTGTGGAGATCTGAAGTAACTGATCAGAGAATGTGAACCCCGGCACGGCAGAGTCCCATCTAGTGAAAGAGAGAGTGAGAGAATGAGATTTAACAAAACAGAACATTCAAGATGTTTTCTGTCTTCTGAAAAATAAGTTGCTTTCATTAAGAAGGCAAACTGTGCTTTTATAGTCCTAAAACTCTCAGAAAACCCTAAAAGTGCAACATCAGCTCTGCTATTCAGAGTTATTTCTGTGCTGATCTCATGCACTCCTTTACAATACTGCTTTTTTTGTCGCTCTTTTTTTTTTTTTTTCAATGAATTTATAGTTGCAATACCATTGGGAACTTTGACATGCTAATCTCCTTCTAAAACTATTTTATATGTATGCATTTTATTTCATATAAAAACTAAATATTTATTTTTATTTAATGTAGTTCACTTATATATAATATGATAAGTGATCATGGGTTCAGTTCAGGAAATACATGAATTCATAAAAAATATACCTTGAATGCAATGCAAAGTCGCTTTAGATAAAAGCATCTGCCAAATGCATGAATGTAAATGCAAAATGCATAAATATAAAAGTATTGTATAAGGTGATTACAAATGGTGACAGCAGATAATATACATACTACTTCCTTATAAATTAACTTACTAGGTAGTTACCTATTAACTACTGCATTATTGCCAGAAGAACCTTTCTGGACTCCAGGGTAATTCAGGTTACTCACATAATTTCATTTGATTCCTTTCTGATCACTTGGATTCCAAATGGTTGGTTATTGATTTGAACCCTATACTCTCTTTTGGTTTCGTCTGTTTCTGGCGTGGCAGGCAGGTCGAGATGAATGGGGACCTCATAGCGTGCATTGTTTGGGTCGAAGATCTAGATGAATAGGACCAAAATCAGTCGCAGTCATAAATGTAGCCTTAAATGCATTCATTTATTTTC
>NW_015627890.1:1841152-1841383 GCF_001515625.1 Sinocyclocheilus rhinocerous | reverse complement strand
TAATTCTTAAAAAAAAAAAAAAAAAAAAACTCAAACAATAGAGCAGGGTGCTAGTAACACCAAGGTTATGGGTTCGATTCCCAGCACTCCTAAAAACACTCCTAAAAATAAAGATTATGCACAAAAGGTTCTTTATGGTGAAAAACGGTTCTTTAGATTAAGTTCATCACATAAAAAACATTTTTTTTTTTTTTTTTTTTCTCTTAGAAATAATCCAGAAAAAAAAACTAA
>NW_015627890.1:1834531-1841100 GCF_001515625.1 Sinocyclocheilus rhinocerous | reverse complement strand
GAGTATAATGTATATATATATATATATATATATATATATATATATATATATAATACTGTCATTACAATTAGCAACCTCTGAGAATAGTTTATTAATTTAAATGTTGGTGTTAATTGAAAAAAAATTATAATAATTTATTTTTTAAATAAATGGACATGCAACATCTTCACAGTGAAAACTACTGTAAAACTGCTACATTATTGCCAAAGGAACCTCTTTTAACCTCCACAAGCTTCTGCCAAATGCATAAATGTAAATTGTATATTCAGTCATTATCTTGGTCTTAATCCTAAATTTAGGAAAGCATACCTTCCAACGTAGGCTTCTTCCACTCAGGTATGTGATATCCACCTGTAGCTTGTTGATGTCTCGAGATCGAGAACGCTGACTTGGGAATTCGGTATTGCGGTCTATCTCTACAGTGATGCCACTTGCCGTCTCAACCTTGTTACTGGTGATGTAGCCGTGGTTCTCGGCGTAATAACACTGAGGATTACTTAATGGCTACAAAAGGGAATAAAAGCAATTACGTTACAGCAAATTTTACAGCAAAATATTCAATATTTCTGTATACAGAGTACAGACTATTTGAAAATGACAGGGCTGAATACTGAATATCGTCTCTCTGACCTCCCAGAGGCAGCCACGGGCTTCGCATTTGGCCTGATCTTCATCCCCTTCAGGGTAGCAATCAATATTTACAGAGATTTTGGACTCCCAGTTGACTGTGTAGTCCTTCCCCAGTTCCAGCTCCAGATTTTCCAGATGTAGCACCTAGAAGACCAAAAACAGCCAATGATTTACCTAACAGTAGACCTAACAGATTTTCTTTACCTAACAGCATTATGGCTCTTGTGATTGGTGGACAGACATGAGCTGTTCAGAACGCCTCCTTGATTGCATAAAAGAGGAAATCGTGATGTTAGAACATTTTGATTTGATTCTCAATTTCATGACCCCTTTAATATGGAAGGCAGATGGGGCCAAAAGTCTTTAAATGGAATGCGTGAGATTTGACCATGTCAACACACAATGTTTGTCAATTTTAAACATGTTTCTTTTGTGTAGACACACACACACACTGGCCGTGTTAGGGTGTCAGTGTTCGCTGTGTTTATTAGTACATTTAAAGATGGACAGTTTTACCATGTTAAGACAACGGATTTCAATGTGTCTCTCAATGCGCGCACATTCTGGCCATGTTTGAAATCAAATTTACCTTTAGATTTACTCACATATTAATCCTTTCTTTAGTTTATTGCGGGATTACTTATATCTACTGTGCTAGAATAAATAAATGAATGCTACAATGTAGGGATGCACCGATACCAATACTGGTATCAGTATTGGGCCCGATACTATGCTCCTGAACTCGTACTCATACTCATAAAAATTATACAATACTAAAAGCCGATACCACAGTGTGTCAAAAGCAAGTAAAACAATGCACAAGTCACTAAAGTTACTTTGACCATAAGGAGAGAGAGAGAGAGCGGGAAAGAGAAAGAGAGTACACTTCTGTTGCATGATCTTGATTGCTGTTCGCTCACTTAGGCACACGCATCATTTGGATTAAAACTAAACCGTAAATATAAAACATGCAAAAAAATTATAAGGGCATTCACTATAAGCAACATTTATTTTAAATGTGAAAATAGCAGCCTGTGTGATACGTGTCTCTCGTATTCCGCACAAATTCAAATGTGTGCGGGCTTTGCGCATGTTTTGCTTGCATGAGTGTTTTGCAATTTATGAGTCGTTTTGGAATATAAGTCATATTTCAGAAAATATGTTCATCGCTGTTACAAGATTTATGTATAACGAGTGATTCACTGCATTATTACAGGAAAAAATCTTGTGATTACAGTATTGAGCCGCTTCAATGGAGCAGCTCTAATGCGCCAATAAATTAAAGATGAAATACCATAGAGCAATAAAATGAACAGTGAAAGTAACAAAAGCTTGTACAATACATTTTAACAGGTATAATTAAGTGTGAAAATAACTTAAATCTGTTTGCTAAATGAAGCCAGCTAACTTTAGTTTTTTTTTTTGTATCTGTACCCAATATTTAAAAAAAATGACAAATGCTATGAAAATACAAGTATTGGTATCGGTATCGGTATCAACGAGTACAAAAAAAATAAAAGTATCGGTATCAGACTAGTACTGGAAAAACTGGTATCGGTGCATCCATACTACACTGTAAATTAAGGCTTTTCTACCTCAGAAGGAATGTTAAACTAAACAACTAAAAAGAACATGACAAATAATGACATTAGACTGACATCACAAACAGCATACTGATGCATTATCCCCATGAACAAATAATATATCTGATGTTTGCATGCATGCATACCAGTGAATTACGGCATCCTTCATGAATAAACATGACGTCAGAGTTTTGTATAAGTATAGTAACATGCCATATGCAAATATGGTCTCAAATGCAGAAATTTCATTGGCTGCTGTGCGTTGTCACATTTATGCAGACAAACAGTGCGTGTTGACACGGTCAAATTTAATGCGTTCCGTTTAAAGAATTTTGGCCCCACCAGCCTTCCATACTTTAATATCACACAAAAGACAGCAGGTATAGTCACATCAGAATCCTAGTCAGTGCCTATGACATGTAATAAATTATGGACAAATTTCAATAAACACGGTCAAATTTCACATGTTCCATTTAAAGACTTTTGGCCCCGTTATCATTCCGTATCACACAAAAGACAGCAGGTGTATTCACGTCAGAATCCTAGCCAGCGCCGATGATGCCTCTAGTTAAAGGACGTGGATGACAAAAATGACAAACACTGTTGCGTTTGCGTTAGTTGGCGGACGTGCCATAAATTACAGCAGCTGACATTAATGTGTCAAGCGTACTTTAAGACCAAAGTCCGCACGTCCTTATGTTGTCATTCCAAGACCTTGAGCTCTGGGAGAAAGTGATGTCCTTCATCATAGGCTAATGCGTGTGTGCTTTTGAGAGCCCTGACAAATTCAATCTCTGGTCCGTGAGCATCCCTGGACACTCACTTGGAATGACAGGGCCTCTGCTGGTACCCTAGGGAATCCTGCTCCGTATTAAACAGAAGTCAGGCTCCATTTTGTGGACATGGTTTGTCGGACTGGCTCACAGTCCTAATTACGTTACGTCGGCTGTGTTTTTTTTTTTCATTTTTCACTTCGTTTAGAGATGTTCTCCGAATATCAAATTAGTTCATACATTTCTGAGACTTCTGTAAAGCCCCTTGAAGGACTGTTTTTTTCAGATGGCTTTTTGTTGAGAAAACCTTGGCTTTAATGGAAATATTAGATTGAGGTTTCTGTCAATTTATTTGACTGTTGGCTTTCATTTTTAACTTCAGTTGCAGTGCATCATGTATGTTTGCATACTGCTGTGTCATTTAGTACTGTAATGCAAAAAATTGTAATTACAGTGTGAAATTTTAATAAATATTATTACAATGCAAAAAACAATACAAATGTTACTGTCATTACAAAAGTCCAAAACTTTAAGCATGCAAATGCAAATGCAAATGTAAGCATAGTTTATGGTGTTTTTTGTTGCACTATATTTAAATTATTTTTAATGAAAAAAAGAAAAAAAACAATCTGAGAAAAGTGGTTTTCATTACTTCCTTATGTTACTGTCATTACAAAAGTCCAAAACTTTAAGCATGCAAATGCAAATGCAAATGTAAGCATAGTTTATGGTGTTTTTTGTTGCACTATATTTAAATTATTTTTAATGAAAAAAAGAAAAAAAAAATCTGAGAAAGATGGTTTTCATTACTTCCTTATAGCAAACAAACAAATAAACAAATACATAAATAAATTAATTAAGTAACAAAAATTACATAATGTCCGCAAAATATAATTTTAATTAAATATTTAATATTTTTTTATATATATTTTTTTTATTTTAATGTTTGAGGTGAACTGACTGTCACAGTGACTTTTGACTATTGCTATAAATGGCTTTAAACCAGAGTTATTGTAGTTACTCAAACTAAACCTAAAACCATAAAAAATCATTACTTGAAATAAAATAAATAAAATATTTTAAAAACTATTTTACTTCAGCTAGTTTCCAAGGCAACATTTCTGATTTTCATTTAGTTTTCTAAAATAACTAAAGTTGAAATAAAATTTATTTAAAAACAACAAAAACTATGAAAAAATAAAAAATAAAAAAATGTAATTACTAAAACTTTAAATAAAATTAACACAACAGCAGAAACTATAAAAAATTAAATCTTATTCAAAATATTAAGAAAAACTATAATTACCTGCGTGGAAGAATTGTGATTAATCTGGGACTCATTCAGAGTGATAACAGTGTTGCCATCCGACACGAGCACGAGAGCGGGAGCGGTGTTCACTCCCATCACTGTGATCTTCTCAAACTTCAAGTTGTTTGGATCCGTGTATCCATTGTGGGCAACTTGCATTGACAAAACATCCTGATCCAGCCAAAAAAAAAGATTTTTGTAATAGATGCCATTTAAAAATTACTTAAATGTGCTTTGGACATACAATGTAATGCAATCTAAAAAACAAACAAACAGACAAAAAATGTGATATTAGGATGACGTACATTAGCCACAGAAAACTGGTAATGAATGTAAACACCGGATGAAACGGTATCTAAGAAACAGACAGAAGGAAACGTTATGAGAGACAAATCAACTTCAATGTGAGTAACACAAGTATTTGTTTTTCCAAGAAACATAATTTAGCTTCAAAAAGATAACAATAAGAATGAACCTGTGACCAATTTCAAAGAGTTTCAAGCCAGTGTTGCTTTTTCATTACATCTTACATTCTTTGCTCAAATTCATGTATTTTTATGCCTTGCAAACTCAAACATTTATTTTTTTATTATTGTTAATTTATTGAACATTTTGATGTTGCAAAATCTGCTAATTTAAAATTGCAAGTCTCGGATGCATCCAAGCAAAATGTGTGTAAACTCTATGAATTAATATCTGTCATAAGGTTAAATCATACCTGTTTTTTGCAAATTAAAAATCTTATATAAATGTATTTTTTTATTTTTTTATTATTATTATTATTTAGTAAATTTACTTTTAATGAAATATAAATGCATTTCGTTCTGATTAAAAATTAGCCAAAAAAGAGATAGAAAAAAATAAGAAATATAAGTAGAAATCTGAACTTCTGACTCAACCTGGCTTTCAGGAAAAAAGAAACAAAAAAACATTCTTGTTATTGATGTTATTTATATACATGGGTATGAGGTAGATTTTTTGTTTCTGACAGTGAATTGTAGGAGAAAAAACAACAACTTTTAATTAATATCTAGCGCCTCCAAAATACCTCGAGAGTCTCCGTCATCCCAAAATAGCTCGCCTGACGCAGCCTTGTTGTCATCGAGTGCGACGATCAGTCCCATGGGATGAAGCCGGCTGAGGGAACACACAAATTTCATCACACAAATGTACAAATTTTTACCAGAAACTGAAGAGCAGGTAGAAAACGGATCCTTTGAATATATATATATATATATATACATAAATTATAAATATATCCTTTATGTATTGAATTGTATTATGGGAGAGGACAAAAATGAACAAAAAATTAAATAGGCTAATATTGTACCATACTGATATAAAAATGCAAAGAAAAAGAAAAATATGTTCCATTTGTTGTTCTTGACAACATGAAGTGCATTAAACATTACAACCGTACAGCAGAGCCGGATGAATTTTAAATAGCTTGTACTTCACCTTGTATTTGTGATGCATTCGTCTATCACCCCCTACTTTGAATGCTAAAGCACCCCAAAAGATACAGTGCATTTCCATTTCTACTGCTGAAGGTGTAATATAGTCAGTGGGAAATAAAGCACTATAAAATAAATAGCTATTGAACACAGAGAGAAATTCGAACAATTTTCCTAACGTTAAACAGAAACCCAGGCCTCATGCAGATGAACAGGAATGAGATGAATGAAAACACAGAACTACCTCTGAGAGGAATAATAAACAAAAGATAAATGTTCGAAACACTGATGCAGATTTCAAACATTTCAATATTTTTCCTTTCTCCGTATTTTAAACTCACTTTTCAATATTAACCACTTTATAGTGATGCTGTGAAACAAGTACTGAATGATGGTCATATTCATATACTATGGTAATTCAAAGAATACCACAGTATTTGTTTAAAACACTATAATACGATCTATAAAAAGCAGCAGATACGTTTTTATTTGACATTAAGATGTGTTTAATGTAAGTGGGCGGGGCCACAGGACTCCCTGACAGTGGATTGGCTGTATTTTCATAGACAGAGTTTAGTGACAGTGCAATCATTTAAAATAAGCTTTTTAGTCATTTAAGGCTATATGTATTTTCAGGTATGCTTTCTGAGTTTCCCATCATTACCTGTATGTAGTTGTGACGTTTGGTCTTTGTACAGGAAGAATGCCTCCGCCTCTCAGGTGTAAACCAATTTTATTAGCTGGCAGGTGCATGTTAATTGTTGCTTTGCGATCTGTAATCTTTACCCCCTATATATCAAAACAAAAATCACAATGTAAA
>NW_015627890.1:1832156-1834508 GCF_001515625.1 Sinocyclocheilus rhinocerous | reverse complement strand
TAAACATTTTATAATAAAAAAAAAAAAAACATAAAAATAAAACACAATTTAAAATATATTAAATATTAAAATATATTTTATTTGTTTGTGCATCATGTGACCATCTCTTTAATAATTGTTGTATTGATTCAAATATAAATATAATATAAAATATATATTATAATCTATATAGTATTGATTCAAAAATATTTATAATCAACAGCTTACTAGATTTAGGAACAGAGTCATAGTTGCTGCCAAACTATACAGTTACTACAACAAAACGCTGATAACTTGGTATTCACCAACATTTTTATAAAATAATACAATTCCATAAAGTGACAAGGATTTTCTGAAAGCTTCTTACACTGTTTGACAGAGATCCCATATTAATTATTGATTTTACAGTAATAACAATAAGTAATCTCTATAATATTTCAGCAGAAACTGAGCTTAACATAGACTTACTTTCAGCATGATTTTCACCTCACACTGCCTGCATTACCCGTCTCTAGCTCGAGACCCCTCACCCCTCTCTCTGACTGTGTGACTAGGTCAATGCCAAGACGACGAGACAGACATTGAGTCTCCGCTCTATCCATAAGTCATTTCAGATCCAATCAGGTTCTCCGTGTTGCTCCTCTCCATCAAACTCCAGGGTCACTCAAGACCTGCTTTGCCAATCACAGCTTCTGTAATCGACCCGTTTTGAGACGTGCAACACACAGACGCAAGGGACCGATCCTATCAGTGATCTGATCGGTGCTAGTTAATCTGGCTCTTAGAGCACTAACCAGACTCTAGAGAGGCTTAAACGAAAACCTCTGCCTCTGACTCACCAGAGCAACAACAAGTCGGTGGTTTCAAGCAGATTTGAAAGGAATAGTTCACCCCAAAATTAACATTCTGCCATTATTTACAGATGCAAGAGAGGATGGTCTTACCGTCTCAAAGTTATACCAGATGGCATCCGGAATATAGGCCTCCACCAATTCAACACCCTAAAACAATAAAAAACAGGAAAATCAGCTGAACATTATGACAGACATTATTTTGATGGTTTAATAATGAGCATTATTCATTAAACTACTGGGCAGAACATCACGGGTGGTGATTTTTCGGAGAGGTATGGTCCTCCTGTCATGGTTTTTCAAGCTTCAGAAAAAGAAAATATGAGCGGGATATCGGAGAGTAAGAAGTTGACAGAAAGTGAAGCAGCAAACAAACCAAAAGAAAAGATTATTCATCCCTGTGCCTGAGGGAAAACCCACTGTACACTTCAGATGGTGGCACTCGAATGTGATATTCATATCAAGCTGAAAGCACTGGGCACCGAATACCCAGCCATGAGTGACTTTAAGATAGCAATAGTGTGTGTGTGTTTAAAAAAACAAAAAAAACAAGGGATAGTTATGACTCTAAAATCTGACTGACTGAGCCAAGTTTGAAGCCATTGTAAATATAAACAGATAGCAAATATAAACAGCCAATGGTTAATAAATATATTACTTAGTGAAAGGTACATGGGATGTTTCTTTTGTTCCGTTTTAACTTAATCCTAGGGGTAACTATTAAAAACAATTAAAATAAAATAAAAGTAAGTAAGAAAATAAATAAATACATACATACTGTACATACATACAAACATACATACTCTACTGTTCAAATGTTTAAGGTTGATTTTGATGTTTTTGAAAGAAGTCACTTATGCTCAAAAGTACATTAAAACAGTATGTGACGAGAGGGGCGGGGCCAAGAGCCGTGGGAACGGAGCGAGGCCGGTGGAGTAAATGCTAATGCGCGACACCTGCGCCACTCACCGGTCTCGAGTCCCACGGAGGAGCTCCGGAAGGATAAAAGGGTTGGACGAGAGAGGACCAGGCCTGGATTTTATTTTGTGTTTTGGTTCTGTTTGTGCGCGACAGTCGTCCGCGAGGGGCTGTCGCGCTATTTTGTGTTTGTTTATTTTATTAAAGTTTTCTTTGAGTGTTCGCCAGTTCCCGCCTCCTTCTTCCCGAACTACGAACTTTGTTACACAGTAATATTGTGAAATATTATTAGAATTTTAAATAACTCTTTTCTATTTGAATATATTTTGAAATGTAATTTATTTCTGTAATCAAAGCTGAATTTTCAGCATCATTACTCCAATCTTCAGTGTCACATGATCCTTCAGAAATCATTCTAATATGCTGATTTGCTGCTCAAGAAACATTCATTAATATTATCAATTGCTGAAAACATTTGTGCTACCTAATATTTTTGTGGAAACCATGACACTTTTTTTTGCAGTCAGGATTCTTTGATGAATAAAAGTTTAAAAGAACAGAATGTATATATATATATATATATATATATAGATAGATAGATAGA
>NW_015627890.1:1804177-1831263 GCF_001515625.1 Sinocyclocheilus rhinocerous | reverse complement strand
CTCCAATCTTCAGTGTCACATGATCCTTCAGAAATCATTCTAATATGCTGATTTGCTGCTCAACATTCATTCATTAATATTATCAATTGCTGAAAACATTTGTGCTACCTAATATTTTTGTGGAAACCATGACACTTTTTTTTGCAGTCAGGATTCTTTGATGAATAAAAGTTTAAAAGAACAGAATGTATATATATATATATATATATATATAGATAGATAGATAGATAGCAGTTGAAAGCAGTCCTGACCTCCACACAGTGGTGGCTACTCTCTCTTTGATGCGCACCAACATACCTGACTCTTTAATTGAGAGTGTGAAGATGAAGCAGAACATTTGAGCACTTAAAAAAGATGGCTAATATGACAAAAAAAAATCTGAAAGTGGGAATAGATTTCCCTAGTCAAAACCCTTGTTGAGAAGATCAAAGTTCAACTGATTTGCAAGTTAGATGTTGGGTGTCATTAATTTAATGCTTGCGAGATGAAAAACAACAGCAGTTTTTCTTCCCTGCAACTTGTTATAGCACCTTACACTTTTTTTCGTACCACATGGTCCAGAAATTATCATAATCTTTCATGCAGCTGATGCATATGGATTTTGCAGCTGATTGAAGTGTTTTACATCACATATGGTCTCTAAAGATTTGAATAACCCCAACGCAGGCGTCTCTTGACGTATGTGCATCAAACTTTCTCAAAACGGGCCTTTTGCCGTGTTCTCGTGGGAAGCTCTTTGAACTTGAAGAGTCTGAATCAGTCATATTCTTGATAAAATGCATGAAGCCACATTAGACTGTTCAAACAATTCATCACCCATTTTCACATGGCCGCGATCTATATTCAGTTCTAATTTCTTCATAATGAGGTCGACGATCTCATTAGAAAGAGAGAAAAGGCGATGGCAATGAAAAGAGTGGGAAAAAGTCTCATCTTCCTCACATTTGTCCCAGAGGAGGTTGTCCACATGGGTCTACAGGAAGTCATACAACAGTGTGTGTGTGTGTGTGTGTGTGTGTACTCACAGGATCCAGCACAGGTGTGATGAGAAGATGTGCTCCCCACATGAACTGTTTGTGCACTGCCCAGGTTTCAATGTCGGAATAGAACCTACAGAGCAGGAAGCAAATCTTATAAAGCAGTTCCTGAATGGTTAATACAGCATTCTAAACATTCCAAAACAAAAAACAAAAAAAAACAAAAAACATGTCAAAACAAAACATGTCAATACAAGACAAAACATGCCAAGAAAGACAAAAAAAAAAAAACATGCCATAACAAAACAAAACAAAACATGTCAATACAAGACAAAACATGCCAAGAAAGACAAAAAAAAAAAAACATGCCATAACAAAACAAAACAAAACATGTCAATACAAGACAAAACATGCCAAGAAAGACAAAAAAAAAAACTATGCCAAAACAAAACAAAATGAAACAAAACATGCCAAAATAAAATAAAACAAAACAAAAGTCTGTAAAAATATTTGATTAGATTGTTAATCTAATTGAAAATAGGAAATGCAGTAGTACAATTTTGTTCTTGTTGAAATACTGTTAGAAAAATTCAAACATTCAACTGTTTTTGAAAGAAGTATCTTATATTTTTTTATGAGTAAAACTGAATTTTCAGCAGCCATTAATTCAGTCTGCAGTGTCACATAGTGCTTCAGAAATTATGTAATCATTCTAAGATACCGATTTGCTGGTCAATAAACATTTATTATTATTATTAATGTTGAAATCATTTGTTCTGCTTCATACTTTTGTGGAAAACATAAAATTTTCTTTAGGATTCCTTGATGAACAGCTATTATTTGAATCAGAAATGGTTTGTAACATTATAAATGTCTTTACTGTCACTTTTGATCAATTTAATGTATCCTTGCCAAATAAGAGGATTATTTCTTGAAAAAAAAATTTGAATGGTAGTGCACTTACTTAATATAATTAAGATTAATTAAACTAAATATATATATATATATATATAGTGTTATGTTCTACACACACCCCTGAGAGAACTCATATAGAAACGAAGTTCATAAACAGAACCAACAACAAACACTTGCTGTTTTTTGAGGCTAAAACTGTTGCACTGCATGTGCTTCTGAACTCACTCGTGCATTACGGGACGCACTACGGTCTCTCCGTTAACATGGGCCTTGTAGAACAGAGTGTAGAGATATGGCAAGAGGGTGTATCTGATGTTCAGGTAATGCCTGGAGGTGGTCACCACGAGAGAGTCAATGCCGTATGCTGCAGGGTCCTGGTCCTGTAAGAAAGTCAGGGAGAGTAAGCTGATGAGCAAAGAGAGAAATGGATTTTACTGTGTGGATACTGATAATATGTTCATCATGGCGGAGAGCCATCGGTCGTGGAGACAGCCGTGGAATGATTACTCTCCGACTAAAAGGTCAAATCTTATTAATCTAATTTCACCAAGAATATAATTTTCCATTCATCCTCATTTGCCCTCTCAAACTTTCGCTCTGGAGGTCTGATTGCTTCTCTCACGCCAATCTCACAATAATGATTAGAGAAATAAATCTTCTACAAATAGCATTTAAAGAGAGAGGACACGTTTATAATTCAGAGCCTTGCCGTTGGGCTAGAAACACGCAGCACAGATGTTTGAAGAGGATGACGCTTCGTACACTTTGAGACTGAATGTTTATGAGTATTTAAATGGCAATACGTACTGCATAACCTTGCGCGTTGTGGTTACGGCTGAAGGGGTAGAATGCGCCCACTTGCATCCAACGTGTGCAAAGCTCCTCCGTCGAGTTGTCAAAGAACCCACAGATGTCCGCACCGATCTGCAGAATAACATCATGAGATTCAGTATCTCTCCAGAGGAGGGAAAAAAATTGCTCTTTATTATCTCAACCATTTCCCCAAAAAAGCAAGGCAATTAAATGGAGATTGAGCAGAGACTCCAGTATTTTATATATGAAAAAGACACTTGTAGTCTGACAAGCGTCTCCCTGGAGTATCAGAAGAGATCAAAAATGTCTCAGATTGTGTTCATATTTACCAAAATACCAAAGTCTGTATTCTGCTATTAAAAGCATTAAAATGTCTATATTCTAAAGTTTTAATAAACATTTTTATTGGTAATATTTTATAGCTTTATACTTTTACGAATTATACTAGTGACTCATTTGAATACCTCACGGAATTTTCTGAGAAGCAAATTTATACTTGAATGAGCCAAATATGAGAATCTCCTGATATTTAAAATACTCCAAAGTCTGCAGTCAAAAGTGAGAAATCTCAGGAAGAACAAATACTGTATTTCTCATCAAGGCAAACTGAGTTGCTATCCACATTTATTTTATTTTTTTTGCTTTATCTTCTTACTGTATTTGTGTCTAGGTTTAGTTCCCATTTGAAATTTTCTGAGAAAAATCTTAATAAAAGTTGATAATTAAATAAAAATGCAATATAAGGGAGAACTAGATCAACCTCTGGGCAATATGCACCAGGTATGTACTGTTATAATAATAATAATAATAATAATAATAATAAAATATTATAATAAAAATAACAGGATTTACCCCAAAATACAAATCACAATAAGCTTGGTGATCAGGTAATATTGTGCAGCAATAAAAGCTTACATCGTCCGTCCCATGATAAATTCATTGGATCTGACTGTTGAGTCGGCCAGTCAATGTTAACTCAATTCAACCTGAACACGGAGTCCGAATGCCCATTCAATTTCTCATTGCATTTCATGGAAACTCAATCAAAACCAAAAGCTTTCTCCAAACGCTTTCCATGTCTCTCAGTGGGGCTGCTGTGTTACAAAGACAGACTGGTGTCTACCATCAATTACCCATGTTGGAAAAGATGTTTCGTCTGGAGTCAAACCACTTACGTAAGGGATTCCGAAGAGGTTAAACTCAAGCATGCCGGGTATCGCCCACTTAATGTCATTCCAGTTGGCGCCGTTGTCACCCAACCAGTGTCCAGAGTACTTGCCCACCCCGGGGAAGGAGGAGCGGGTAAAGACCATGGAACGGCTTGTCCCAAACACTGCTTTTGACGCCCTGGAAACAAAAACACAATATTAGATGCATAGGGAGTGTTGGTACCACAATAAAACAATGGTATTAAAAAGACACAACGCCGTTGGGTGGCCTAGGAAAGCACAGATGACAAACACACATGTGGGAGTTAAGCTGAATGAGAGAGGGGGAGTAGAGGAACGAGAGTGGAACAAATCAATGATGTAGAAATTACAAGATGAGTAAAACAGATTTCCTGCTGGAAATAAAAGGAGGAAAAACAGGAACAATCATGATACAACTTAACTCTCTTCACCCCCCTTTGAGGAGAACATCCTGCCATATGACAATACTGGCCATACGTTAGTCACGGGTGGCGCTGCTTGAGTCACCACTGCTGTGACTGACTCACACCTGTCGTGTACTGTCCCACATTCAGCAAACACATCAATCAATCTATCCATCCATCCATCCATCAATCCAGCTGAAAATGGAAGGAGGGGATAAAGGAACAATCATGATACAACTTAACTCTCTTCACCCCCCTTTGAGGAGAACATCCTGCCATATGACAATACTGGCCATACGTTAGTCACGGGTGGCGCTGCTTGAGTCACCACTGCTGTGACTGACTCACACCTGTCGTGTACTGTCCCACATTCAGCAAACACATCAATCAATCTATCCATCCATCCATCCATCAATCCATCCATCCATCCATCCATCCATCCATCCATCCATCCATCATCTATCTATCTATCTATCTATCTATCTATCTGTCAGTCAGTCAGTCAGTCAGTCAGTCTGTCTGTCTGTCTCGCCCACTTAATGTCATTCCAGTTGGCGCCGTTGTCACCCAACCAGTGCCCAGAGTACTTGCCCACCCCGGGGAAGGAGGAGTGGGTAAAGACCATGGTCAGTCAGTCAGTCAGTCAGTCAGTCAGTCTGTCTGTCTGTCTGTCTGTCTGTCTGTCTGTCTATCTACCATCTATTTACTCATAAAGAAATGTGAATCATATTTCTAAAGGCAGTGCTTCAGAGGAAAAAATATGTATCCTGGTGTACAATAAAAAATAAAAAATAAACTCAAAGATGTAGTGTGACCTAGATCTTTAATTGGTTTATTAAAAACAATCTATGCATATATATATATATATATATATGCTATGTAGACAACCTTCACAAATCCTACAACCACCCAGACCATTATGAAATGATTCAAAAACATATTTCAGAATGATGTCACAACCATGAGCATGTTAATATGTGACTATCCACTGACAATCCATCTGCATTAATCATTCTGACAAGACTTGAAAGCAGCATCAGAGATCATCTGCATACGGAATGTGGAAACACCAACACTTACTTGTCAGTGGCCAGAACCATAGAGTACCCATAGAGACTGTGGACATCATAGTGGTCCCCCCATTTGTGTTTAGCATCCATGCATAAGGTCTTACTGTACATCAGGTCATCAAGGATACCTGTAGAGTCGAATGGAAATGAAGAAGATGGATGTATACAGATGAAATGCATCAGCTATGAATTAATCTAGCTGTAGATGCATTTGAGACTTACATGGGGTGAATGGAGGATAGTTGAGTTTGTTATCAGCGCAGCCCTTGATGCCTCCCTTGATGAAATTGGCCACCTCATTCATGTCCTTAGAAATAAAACAGCAATTAGTTCAGCACTCCCTAATTCAGGAGCCTAATTGTCTCGAGATTAAAGCACAATCATTTAGGGAGGCTTTAAAGTCAACATGAAATGGCATTTGCAACCATTTTACTTTTTATAATGTGACGCATTTCTGAATCAGAATATTCAGCAAAACAAATTGTATGGCAGGACTTGATTTTATCAATCAGGAATTGATTGGATGGTGTAAAATGAGTTTCTTCTTTGACACAGTCGCCGCTTGATTGTAATATTTGAAACATACATATTCTGTAAAGCAGCTTTGAAACAATATGTACTGTGAAAGCGCTATACAAATGAATTGAATCAAAAAGAATAGGAGATTGATGAATTACTACTGTAAGCAAGGTCGATTTTGATTTCATGTTGCCTTAAAATTGTATTTTAGATCAGATGTTTATAGAGCTTTGCTGTGTTTGAATATCATGATTAATACATATTGATGCAGTGACATATATAGTATTGATTTTGGAGACTCTGTAGGAAGTTGAGATCGGAATCAGAATATTTTTCATGACCTTTCGTGACCTTTTCACCAAGTCATAAAACGATTAGGTTCAATATTTGCTCACGGGTAATGACCTCTGTGGATTACTTACAATCCAGAGAGCATCATGCTTGACTTCCTTGTGGAAACGCGAAATTTCATCAACCCACCAATCAATGCAAGCCTGGTTAGTGTAGTCAGGAAACACGGTTTCCCCTGGCCAGACCTGTGACACAACGGAATGAATGAAAAATAATATAAAAATGTAATATAATATATAAAATAAAAAAGAATAAAAAAGTAAAAAATCAATCAATAAATAAACGTTAGTCACGGGTGGCGCTGCTTGAGTCACCACTGCTGTAACTGACTCACACCTGTCGTGTACTGTCCCACATTCAGCAAACACATCTATCTATCTATCTATCTATACATCTATATCAATCAATCTATCTATCTATCTATCTATCTATCATCTATCTATCTATCTATCTATCTATCTATCTATCATCTATCTATCTATCTATCTATCTATCTATCTATCATCTATCTATCTATCTATCTATCTATCTATCTATCTATCTGTCTATATCAATCAATCTATCTATCTATCTATCTATCTATCATCTATCTATCTATCTATCTATCTATCTATCTATCATCTATCTATCTATCTATCTATCTATCTATCTATCTATCTGTCTATCTGTCTATCCATCCATCCATCCATCCATCCATCCATTTAAAATATTTGTCATTTCCTTTGGTTATTTTGGTAAAATGCCCATGTTTTAAGAGATTCGCCCAATAACAACCCATTTGGTCACAGATGACATTTAGCACTGCAAAAAAAAAAGAAAAAAAAAACCCTTTCTACATGTTTCCTTTTATGTCTTTTAGTTTTTAAGCCACTGGCATTTCCATTCCCTCTTGAGTTCTTTTCTGTTTTTCATCTCTCATGGCTCTGAGCTGCATGAAAGCATGATATTAAACTCTAATGCAAAATCAATGCAAACATTGACCTGAAATAAAACCAAAAAAAAAGCAATTAGCATGTGCCTGTGCCTAATCGGCTAAATAATCACAAGTGATATTATTGCCATGTGATATGTGCCTTTTGCCCTGAGGGGTGACTGATACAGTATATGATCTAACTCAAGGTTACAGTTGGTAAATGAATGGTCTCTCTCATGGCAAGTCACATGGCAACTCCTGATGTTCTTCATTCAATCATTCACGTATTCGACATCTCTTAACTTATTCTCCTTCATTTCAAATATTCTATTCTATTCTATTCTATTCTAACATATGTTTACACGGCACAATATTAATTTCTAAAATAAATATGTAAATATAACTTAATTGTCTCCCAAAGTAGAACTGGGTAATTAATATCATTTAATGGGTAAAAAGGTGGATGGGAATAGTAAGAAATGTAATGATTCTGGCTCTGATTCTAATTCAACTTAATGACTCCAGTCTTTCAGTTCTTTTGAGTAAGTAGCTCCAATTCTCCATCTCTAAATAACTATTTATACTTTATATATTAAGTAGTACCCATTCTCCATTAGGCTGCATTTATTAAATCAAAAATACAGTAAAAATCGTAAAATTGTGAAATATTATTACAAATTAAAATAACTGTTTTCTATTAAAATATTTTTTTTAAATCTTATTTATTCCTGTAATGCAAAGCTAAATTTTTAGACTAATCATCCAGACGTTTTCAGTTGTTGTTTTTTTAGTGAAAAATGTACCAAAAATAAATTAGTCATCTGTTCCCAGATCAAGCCCTTTTCACTCTGTTTATTTCAACCAGCAAGGACAATGTATTGCAATACAGTATGTTATCTGTCTACATCAGTGTAAAAATTCAGATGTCCAACAAAAATGACTAAAACCAAATGCATGTAAATCATTTAGTTCAGTCATTTGTATGAAAAGTAACCAGTTCTCAATTCCAAACCCTAGTAACAATTAACCAACATAATGCCCCGATCAGGAGAATCTTTGGAGGATCTTACCTCTCCCAGTAGAGGCGTTACCCCATCTGGTTCAGTGACCCAAACCTTAGCTGCATGTCCCCTCTCAAGTGATTCATAGGGTCCGTTTATCCTTTGACCTGTGGATACGGCAGGATCCTACCAAGAAGAAAAAGTTGTGAGGTGTTCAACTCCACAAAATCCAAAACTAACTTGCCAACCTATAAAACTCTGGACCTCAGCATAAATGAAACTGCAATTTCAATGGCTCACCAGTATGACAATGTATTTCTGCCCTTTATCATGCATGTAGTCAGCAAACTGAGGCAGCGCCGCAAATTTATCCATATCATAGGTGAAGATTTTTTTGTTCTCCATGTAGTCAATATCAGTGTACTGGACGTCCTGGAACACAACATAATGATGGTTTAGCATTGAGTCCTGGTAAAATCAAGACAAAATCAAAGTTTTCTCTCATTGAATATCCTGCTTCACAACGTCTAATTATGGAAGTTCACTCTTAAAAATAAAGGTTCTTTATTGGCATTGATAGTTCCATGAAGAACCTTTAACATTCCAAAAATGTTCTTTATGCTAAGAAAATAATGATTATTTTAAGAATTATTTCCTGAAAGGTTCTTTAAGGAACCAAGAATGGTTCTTCTATGGGATTGCGATGAAAACCTGCTTTTGGCACATTCATTTTTAAGTGTAAACAGGTTGTTAATGTTCATATATTTCACTATGACATTGCAATCTCATCCTTTAGAATCAGCACCTTCAGTCTTTATGATGGCTGATGCCTCTTTTGCATGCTAACGTTGTAGATTCATTGTTGTCTGTTTTGATTTTTCTGGAAGGTTTGACTTCCATCAACCATCAGCAGATGGTGAGATTCTCCTGAGATATTAAATCTCCTCGGAGATTTAATATCCTGACATGCTAATGCCCTCTTTGTTCGAATTACATCAAACAATTGCTTCAGTCCATCTTTCGGCAATTAGAGTCCCAACATAAGGTGCTAAACGCTTCTAACTGCATGTATAGGTAAAATGCACATATGTGGAGTCATTATTGATGAATCGGTAGGCTTTGTTCCATGCTCTCGGCTGCAGCTTTGAAGTACTGGGTAGAATCAAGTTTTCTAGAACAAAGCGAGGACCCTCCTTCTGTTCCTGTCACTTACATACGGAAGGTCAGCCTGTCGATTTCTCTCCACGACTTTCTTCACCTCCTCCAGGCTGCCGTAGTCCCAGCGAGAGAGCTGGAAGCCCAAAGACCAGTATGGAGGGATGAAAGGTCTGCCAATCAGCTGGAGACACATAAAGCAATGTTAAACACGCTGAACATCACAGGACTCCCTCAGGCTAATCTGGAAGCCTCATCTGGGGCTATATGATTTTACTTCAACATTCGGCAAGAGCTAATGTCAATTAGCATTGATGAAGTTTTGGTTGGAAGTTCATCTCTAGTGATCCTGATCTCCCATGTCAGCGTCTATTTTGCAATAATGACTGGCTGACTGCTTATTACAGCTACTTACTAATAAATAAATAAATACATACATGAAGTAGAGTTATTTTAGTATCACTGATGCATTATCTCCAGTTTTGTTAACATTTTGAATACGTTTTTATTTCGTTTTCTGTTTAGTTTAGTTTTTGTTAACAATAATAACCTGAAATTGACAGCATACATTAATGTGATTCGAAATTGTATTATAAATATTATTATTAATAATATTTCATGATTAGAATTCATAATAGTTATATCTTATCATTTAAAATATTTGTCATTAATAACAAAATTTAGTGGTTATTTTACTAAAACATTTGGCCGGAGAATGCCTCAAATGACCAGAATCAGAATCAAGATCAAGCATTTCAGAAAATCTTTCAAATATATATATTTTTTCAATGTAAATTTAATAGAAAATAAACATATCACAAATGTTTATAATGTGTAATATAGTTTTTTTTTTTTTTTAGTTAGTTAGTTAGTGGTCAATATACATAAACATTTGACTGCAGAATACTATGACTGACCAATAAGAATAAAGTATTTCTGTATAATAAATTCTAGTATTTAAAAAAAATAATAAAACATTTCCAGAAATATATACCAATACATATTTTTTGTTAGTTAGTTAGTGGTCAATATACATAAACATTTGACTGCAGAATACTATGACTGACCAATAAGAATAAAGTATTTCTGTATAATAAATTCTAGTATTTAAAAAAAAAAAAAAACATTTCCAGAAATATATACCAATACATAACATTTGTGTGAGAGAATAAACAATCTGAAAAATAGAATATATATATTACTATTTTTATGAGATTTTTGCTTTTAATCCGATTGGAAAGCGATTAACCTATTAATTTTTGTCCGCGTACAAGTTTCACTGTGTCCTAGCATGAGTACTGTCCACCATGCTCTATCAGATCATTTCCAAAGTGTTTACAGCTTTCACTGCTTTACAGCTTTCACCAGTATCACTGGTGTTTCAATTTCTATCCTCCTGCAACACTCACCTTCGTGAACTCGTCCACCACTGCCTCCGGTGTTTCTCCAACCAGGATGTAGAAGTCCAGAACCCCTCCAATAGTCCGGAAGGTTACGGCCGGAGCAGGCTGGATCGTCACCTCTGCATACAGACATGAACAGACAGCCATAAGCAACTTAAACTGCTCTAATTTGCTAAGCTTTGACAAAAGCAGCCATTCCAAACCCATGTTGTATACATGCTGTGCACAGACATTACAAATCATGTTATTAAAGACTATGACCTCAGCTCACGGCAAAGCAAAAAAACCAAAAAAAAAACAATGACACAATAAAACTACTCAAGAGAGGGACTGTTTACCCATAGCATTGCTGTTCATGAGGAAAACTCCAAAGGATTGGCCGCTCGTATCTTCAAGACATGTGAAATATGGGTAATGGCCGTACAGGTTGTGTGTGCCCTGGGGTAGGAAAAGACATTAAGGTTTGTAATGGCAAATTTCAACCTTTTAATCAGTTTATTGAGACATTTATGTCTCATGATATTGATGTACAAATGCCAGGATAATTCTACACAGAAAGTGACCTCACAAGCGCTGCACTGTAAAAAATGTTAGGTATAGCCAAAAAACAAAACAAAAAAAAACAGAACAGAACAGAACAGAACAAAACAAAACAAATAATTGGGGCAGCTGAGCTCCAAAACGACAAAAAAAATAAATAAAATCACCATGAAAGTATTATAAAAAGTTCCATACTATATGACTCATGTGGTATATGACTTGTGTGGTATTTCAAGTCTTCTGACATAATTCAATAATTTTAAGTTGTTATTCACTGTAAATCTTCATATTGACAAGATCTTCTCAGAAAAATAGTAAAGTTGTTCTAAATTATTCATTCATGAATCAGACTGAACCTGTTCTTGAATTCACTGACTCAATGATCCAGTTGCAGCAGTTCTCAGTGAATAATGACTTTAATTTCAGCCAAATGACTTTTCAAGATTTGGAATATGGTGCATGAGTTTTATGAACTACTTTTATGGTGCTTTTGCATTCTTTTTGAAGCTTGACATGCTCAGTTCTACTGAGTGGCCAGGATATTCTTCAAAAACCTGCCTAAACCTTGTATTTCACTGAGGAAAACCAAGTCATACTGGTTTGGAATAGTGAAAATCTAAATGTTATGTCTCACTCCATTGGGAAAAGCATCTCTTGTGAAGATAGGCCAGGTCTTCCAGTTGGTGTCATGGCGGAAGGTCTGATGGACATGCTCTCCAAGTCCATAAATATTGTGAGAGGGGAGTTTAGCCGAGAGCTGAAGGTACTGATCAGCAAAAACCAGTGGCCCAAAGGTTGTGTCAAACCTGACAGAGCAAGAGAGGAAGAGATGGTGTAGTTTTACTCACAGTTCAGTTTGTGGGTGAATGTCATGAAACCTGTCAAGAACATATACACTGACCAATAGATTCACCCTTCAAGTATGTCTTCAAATACAGAGGGGTGAAAGGGGTGCATGAAAATGCACACCCAAACCACATGAAAACACCAGAGTAAATGACAAACACTGATAGATGGGTCATCTAAAGATCATTTTCTGTAACAAGGACAACAACTTCCTATTGCCAAAACCTAAACTGATTGCTAAGAATCATACTGTGACATGTGCATCTTCTTATCTAAAACTCTACTAGGAGTTTTAAAAATAACATCATACAGATAAGATTAATGAGCTTATAATGAACATACACTCCTTCTGATATATCAATCCATGCTGAAACCTGTATATGAATCATGCATTCCTATGATTAAAAACATCATTATTAGGCTTTTGAGTCAGACTTTTTATCAGATAAAAGATTACTGAATCATTGATTGTTTTGCAATCCACATACAGACGTGACTATGGTCACGTAAAGGGAAATTACTTCAAAAAAGAGAACCAAAAACAGTTTTCATAAAAATGCTCCATTTCTGTAATGGCAAATCGCTGTATTCTTTGGAAATAAGATCTATTTCTTATGGGGCAATCTTTCTGTTGAAAGCTGTTTTAATAAGGACAACGTTTCATGTGGAATCAGCATCTAATTCGGATCCTTTTTTTTATTATTATTATTTTTGATGTATGTATAAGCTCTGTTTCACACATCTTGAATCTGCAGTGTTTGAGCATTGCAACAGCCATCATACAGGTAGCATATCTTCAGCGTAAATCGAAACTGCTTTATAATGGAGATCAAGTGTTACTACATTGAGTATGTCTTTTGACAACGGCCACAAGGTCCAGGGTTAACAGCTGATAACTATTAAACTCTTTTTTGTGAATGACCAATTTTTAATGGTTTTACCAATTTTACATAGATGTCTTTGTTAAAACAATGGGTAAGTAGTAATTATTAAGTAGTAAACACTTCAAAAAGTAAATCAGAGTACCTGTTGAAATTGTTGCAAGTTAAAAATTCTAATTTAGTGATTTAATTAAAACTTTTAAGTTGCAAACTATTTTGATGAGTTCTGTTGACATAATGTTTAATGCTATTATCTTTGACATATAAATGAGCCCATTATGTTGAAGTATTGTGCTGAAGAGATTGGTAAACATTGCATTGACTCTATTAGGAATGACTGCACTAATGCCAATGACATTATCTTACTTGTTTATTAAATTGATATGCAAAATAAGTTACAATTAGGATGTGCTAGGATAGTTATTGATATTAAACAGGTAAGATTAATTAGGGCCACAACTCAATTAGTTGGAACAACTCAATTTTTTTGTGCAATCAAACTTAAAAATGTGTGTTTATGCTACACATTAAGTTCCTCTAACTCATTGTAGTTTGTTGGTTGAACATAATTTCATCATAAAAAGATGCCAACTGTAACTGGGACAAAACGTTATTTTTTTAGAGTTTATATGCATCCAATATGCAGTGTCGCTCTGATTTATTTAATATTTATTTAAAAAGGTCACTGAAATGAATATACATTGCTTATGTAACACAGATGCAACATGCATGAAGCACGCCTGATAATCACTGTGACTTAAAAATGATAAAATTCAACTCGAACATGTCTAAGAACTAGAAATCAGGACTTATTCTTAACCTGCCTGTCATTTTTTAACAGTGCACAAAAACACACAAATGACGGCAGACAATAACAAAAGAAAAAAAAAAAGCAATTCCCATCAATAGACAGCGAGACGAAGACCAGCTGCTTTACAAAAAGCTTGTTTGCATTGCTTCAGGCTTCTTTCAGACCTCGCAGGATTCCCTCATTCTATTCATGCCTATAATTTCTGTCTTTTTGGTGTTGTGATTGCTCTTCATTTAGTCAAAGAAACACTTGTGCGGCATTGTTAGCAATGCACCGAGCTCACAAAGAGTCAACATATGATCTGTGTGTGAAAAGAAAGAGAAAAGACGAAAAGCTCCCCACTCACAGGAGTTTTTCAGGAGATGTTGTTCTCCAAACTTTCAGCCCAAAGGGTTTCTGGATCAGCTCCAATCTATATTTTAGGGGTCCGTTGGGAGTGTCGGAAAGCGACTGCACGTGCTCATGAGGAACCTCAAACCTGGCTTGATTGGCATCAGTGATCTGGTAACAAAGAGAACATTGCACCGCATTATAGATGTGTTTACACTGATACATCTCCTCGGCTATTTGTGTCAATTTGTAAACAGACCTTAAATCGAAGACGGTTTTCTGTCTGCATTTCAGCGTAGAAGGTCAACTCTTTAATATCAGCTCCAAATAGAGATGGAGCATCCATTCTTGTCAGCTTAGCCTCAATATCTGCAGCAAAACAAACATTTTCCTTGAGGTCTTGGGGAACTGTTTGCTCTACTTGCTACATGGTCAATTACAATTTATTTAAGTAGATTTCAACATTTTCTGAAGGAAATGGCTCGAGCCCCTCATTCAATGTCTATGGGATTTAATAAGTAACAGCAATGAAAAAAAAGCTAATTTCTAATTAAAAACAATCCAAACGATTTGAGATATCATTTATGTCAAACATTTACAAATTATATAAGAAGATTGCTGAAATCCCCAATCCTTACTATGAGCAGTAATAAAAAGCAAACATGGTTAGAGATATTTCTTTAAATACAATTTATCTTCTTATTGTCACCAAAAAACCTGGGTCAGTAGAGTTTGTTTCACCATATAATAGCATCATGAAAAGAGATGGTTCCACTGATATAACCTTGCTCAAGGGTACAATGGTGATATCTCATGGCTATACACCACTCCCAACTTTTAAATAATCTCTGAATAACTGGCTCATGACAAAAGAGGTAATACAAAGACTTATCTAAAAGCCAATGGTACGTATCATAATGTTTTATTACGGCATCATCTCGGTTCAGGCTGAACTCACGTGTGCTGTCTGGCTTGCTTTCGCTGACCATGCTGTAGCCGTGGTTTTTGGAGAAGAAGCACCAGGGGACATTAGTCTCATTCAGGGGTCTCCAGCAGCAAGCTCTTTCCAAACATTTTTGCTGTAAGGACAAATAGGAAGAATTAGCAAAGCATGCTAGGAGTTTGTATGGAATGTAGGTCATATACACTACAGTTTACCTGAGAAGCACCAGCATCCGGAAAACAGTCCACTCTCTCTCCCTCTGAAATGTTGGGACATTCCGGGATGATGTCTGGATCTGATCCTGAAAGTTGGGGACAAATGGACAAATATAGCAAATGACCATTTTGATATACTTTAACATATTTTTAAGCAACTCTAAACCATTACAATAATGTTTCTTTGAAATATCTTATGTTCACCAAAACTGCACTTACCTGATCCAAAAAAAAACAACAACAACAAAAAAAACATTAATATTGTAAAACAGTATTAGAATTCAAAATAATTGTTTCAGTTTATATTTTTGCAAAGTTAAATATTAATCAACCATTACTCCCATCTTCAATGTCACGTGATCCTTCAGAAATCATTATAAAATGCTGATTTTCTGCTTAAGAATAATTTCTTATTAGTATCAATGTTGAAAACAGTTGTGTTGCTTCATATTATGTGGAAACCATATTGCTGGATTATTTGATGAACAGAAAGGTCAAAAGAACAGCATTTATTTGACAATTTTTTTCTTTATTTATATGTATATATAAACTAAAACGTACTTGTGACGATACATCAGTTGAATTCTTTATTAATATTATAAATTGCTTGGCAACTACATGTGATTTATTTAAAAGTAATGTCTTTTAACATGTCTTAACCCTTCCTTAACCCTTAACTGTTGTACAATCACTAGTAATCAAATAATGGCTTGTTGCCATACAACATAAACATACAAGGCCAGAGTTCTTCAAACGTAATCAGACAGAAGGTAATCTGTAATCATTGGCCAGAATCATATATCAAACACTACCACATTTCTGTGATGTTTTCAAGAAATCTGTTTTTTTGCTTTGTAACCTGATCTCCATCAGTACCCTGCACCCCTAAAACAAGGCCATCTGAGACCAAACAGACTCGCCTCACCCAAACCAGCTTTCCCAGGCTCAATTTGTCCCCTTTAAATATAAACCACTTGACTAACATCATGGCGGTAAATTGAAATTGATAGTGACAGCTGTCATAATATCCCAGTCTGTGCATGCTTGAGCTCTGTTCCCCGTGCGAGCCGTTCACCAGTGCCTCTGCACACTGGCTCTGCTTTTGGTTTTCTCACTGCTGGGTGTCCTTGATAACAATCAGTATGGATGTATTCTTTATACTTTAGTGCAACATCAAAGACTCCGATTTCTTGCTGTCCTTGACGAGGCAGCTGCTGTTTTTTTTTTGTTTGTTAATAAACTACTCCTCAAGAGGCAATAAGCTTATTTTCTTTAGCCTACCACTAGGGGGCAGCACCTGCGAGGAAACGTCAAATACTAAATATTAATTCAGGTATAAGAAACTCTTTTTGTATCGAAAACAGTACATTTCTGCAGTGTTGATTTTAAGACATAGCTTGTCTTTTGACAAAAATGTTGAATGTTGAAAAAAATGTGACATTTAGTCTATCTTGTTCAATGTCATGTTCATTCTTTCATTCATTTTTAGACCATTTTACACTCACTGATATTAATAATAATAATAATTGAAAATTAAATATGATCATTGTTCTTTTTATTATTATTTAGAGGAATTAATTTAAAGCAATACCTGTCAAGCAATACAAGTTAAATTACCATTCAAAAAATTGGGTCTGGAACACTTTTTTTTTTTTTTTTTTTTAATAATTAACAAGGTAATAATGTGTGTCTAATATCTGTGTTAAACATTAGAAAGGTCATTTCCACTATATATATATGGGCTCTAAGTCTGTCTGAGATTTTATTTTGTTTTGTTAAATGAGCATATGTATCAGGCTCCTGTGTTTAGGTTCAGTAATTTCACTTTAATGGCAAAGAAAAGATTATTAGTCAGTTAGTGAAATGCCTTATTTTCAAAAAATGTGCAATGTTAATTTAATAAGAGCCTGATAAAAATGCTTATTGAAAAGAAAAATCTCAGACGGACTTGAGGCCTTTGCATCTGAAGTCTTCATATATATATATTTATATATATATAACTGTACTTATATCACTGTACTGTAATATACTGTATATGATGCTATGTTTGCCTTCTAAAGCACTTCGTTGTTGAACTGCTATTCTGTTATAGAACTCTGTTAAACATTAGACAGGTCATTCTACACTTGAAAAAATATTGAAATCACAATCTTGTAAACACAGATAGCTTACAGGTTGTTTTTCATTTGTCATAAACACATAATTGATTGAAGATAGGGTGAATTTTAAACTATTTAAATTATTTAATGTTAGTAGATGATGTTATTTTTGTCTTCTAAAGAACTTCTACACTGTAAAAATGATTTTCTTATTCAGTATTTCTAATTCATTATTATTTTTCGTCATGTTTTCCAGTACAAATATCTAAACATTCTTATATCAATATATATTTACTTGAGAAGTAAATATTGATGGCAAGTTGACTCAAGAAATTAGGTCTTGTTTTCTGAAAAATGTATCCGAATTAAGTGAGTATATTTTTAAAACAAGAAGAAATATCTGAAAAATTCAAAATGCAAAAGAAATACAAGATTATTTTTCTTACCCCAAATATATGTTTGTTTCATTTAAAATTTAAAAGTCTTCAGTGTCACTTTTAATCTACTTAATGCATCCTTGCTAATAATTTTTTATAAATATAAAAATAATAAATAAAATTGTATAAGTTTGCACTTTCTACTAAAAACATAAAAATGCACTTGTGAAAACACTTCAGTTGAGTTATATAGAAATACTATGTTTGTAAGCAAAAACTCACTAATGTTCAACACGTTTTTCAGAAAACACTTAATATCTGAAGTATTAATATATTTTGCTTCTTAAGTAAATGTATATTGATTTAAGAATGCTTAGGTATTTGTACTGGAAAATGACAAAAATACTACGTTAGAAAATCATTTTTGAACTGTATTTTGAACTTGTATTCTATTCTTCTATTTTTTTTTCTAACTTCCAAATAAAACTAATTTACAAATAAATACCTGCAAAAATCATAGCCTATTGGTCTTGCCAGGTGTTTCTAATACCCAGACGTGTTTTATCCCTGCACAGATTATACATGTGTGTTAGTGTCTCTGTATGAGTGTGTGTAGCTGTTATTAGGGTAATTATTGGCGTCTGATCACCTACCTTCTTTCATCGTCCCTGGTTCCCCAGTGGCCAATAAAACAACCATTGCGACAGCGACCACCAGCACCAATGCAAACAACACCATCAGGGACACCTCCAGCCCTGAGAAGTGCCGCTTTCCCATCTGATCAACACACACACAACCATAAGCATCCTATAATTCATCTCCCTGCACATTTTTGTACATATACATAGTACATGTCCTTGAGTCTGTGTATGAAATGCACATGTTAATGTTCAAAAGATTTTTCACTTTTGCTATATTTTGTTTCACTGTCACTGAGTTAACCTTTTCTGTAATATGTTTTATTAGATGCATTTCTGGCCATGAAAGGGTTAAAGGCATGAAACATCCAACAATATCAACAACTAGTCGTGGGAAGTCGTGGCCTAATGGTTAGAGAGTCGGACTCGTAACCCAGGGATTGTAGGTGGGGGGAGTGAATGTACAGCGCTCTCTTCCACCTTCAATACCACGACTGAGATGCCCTTGAGCAAGGCACCGAACCCCAACTGCTCCCCGGGCGCCGCAGCAAAAAATGGCTGCCCACTGCTCCGTGTGTGTGTTCACTGCTGTGTGTGTGTGCACTTTGGATGGGATAAATGCAGAGCACTAATTCCGAGTATGGGTCACCATACTTGGCCACATGTCACTTCACACTTCACTTAACTATAAAAGGACAAAACAGTCTAAAACATGCTCGTTGTTCCTTTCAATTCTGCATGTTGTCCAGTGTTCATGTTTTGTATGTTTCTTCTCTATTTTCTGCTGTTTAATTAAAAAAAGAGGTACTTCATGCCGCATCAGTAACATCTGTTCTCAGTTTGTTTTCAGCCAGAGAATACCATCATCAACACTTTATACTGTCTTCCATCTTTTTTTCAACAAAACACCTGATTTTAGAATATTTAAAAAATGATTGTTCGCTTAAACAGACTCGCATGACAAAACAGAAACGCTACATAATTGTTATTTTGGATCAAACAGTCTCAATTTAATTTCAGTGCTTCAAAGTTAAATTGATTGTTTTTCATTTTCACGGCAGCTTGTGGGGTGAAACAATCCTATCAAGATAAAATGTTTGCAAAGCATTCTCAACTTGCTAAACAACTGAACATTTGGATGTGCAGCAAATGGCTTATTAAGAGTCATAAACATGTCAAGATAACAAAAATAATCTTTTTACAGTGACAAACATGACTGCATTTAAGCTACAAAAGTTATACACTGACATCTTATATTATATTAAATTAATTATATTATATTAGACATATACTGCATAGGCAAATTCTTAATGCAAATAAAAAATCTAAAAAATATATAAACATAAAAATAATACACAATATAAAAATGTAATACAAAATATTTTTAAAATAAATAACACTTACCATTTATTTATTTAAAATTGTATTTGTCCTACCTTCACTGTTGTTATTTTCTTGCTTTTTCAGTCCTGTGTTGAAGTTGAAGTCAGAGCACACTAAAGGTGTTCAGAGCTGGACAGAGCTTTTATGTAGCAATGAAATTAAAGTCCTGAGTGGGTGTGTTTGTGTTTTACAGCTTTACGTCGCATCATGGTTTACCAAAGGTCATGAAGCAGCGCTCCTTGAGACAAGTGTCCATTCAGGAATCATTCACAGACGATGGCTGAACCAGATGTTCTTCATGCCGTGCTGTTTGTCTATGTAAGGCATGATGAAGCATTTCTCCTGTCTTCATGTTGTAAGGGTGATCTTATCCACCTGAAATGATATTACTGGCTACTTTATCATCGGGACATGTTACAAGCCTCCGCGCTGGATTTAGCTGTCAAATAACCGAGTTGTTGCTGGAAGTCTTTAGCTCCACATCTGTGATGAATAAAAATCATTTCTGCAAGATATTTTCTGTTCCAAAAATATTGCATTAACTCTTTCAAAACGCTTCAAAGAAGCAATTAGACAAGACTGGTTTCATGAGACGCTCAGATTTAAGCTGGAAATGTGTAATTTCCTTTCAGTGATGTGTTGAGAGTCTTAGAGACATAAAATTATTCGCAGACTAATAAGTACATTTTAATGAAGCAACTACACGTGCCATTTATGAGTCTCTTTAAGACTTTATTAAGTTTGATTGTTTTACGATCTGAGGATTGACCTTTGACCTGAAAGGATGGGCGAGTGAAGGACAAAAAAGGCCTTTTTGAAGGTGTGTTGAACTTTCTGCACAAACTGTTTTTTTTTTCCCCCAAGTACAAATATAATACTTAAGGAGCATAAGATATCAAATCTTGTTTTCTGAACAATCAAGTGACTTTATGATTAAAACAAGGACATATCTGCGAGTGGGGTCAGAAAAATAAACTCAATTTATTTTTGTATACTTTATTATGTCTTTCCATTCAATTTAATCAACACATTATATAAATAAACATTTCCTTTATAAAGACATAATATTTTGTTCCTCAACAATTGTTCACTTTTTCTTCTCCTTTTATTTTATTTTTTACATTTATTTATTTATTTATTTATTTATTTATTTATTTGTTTGTTTGTTTGTTTGTTTGTGATAATAATACACACCACCAACCTATAAAAGAAAAACACATACACAGAAACAATAACCAAAAAGTACATAATTGGGTGCTTCTACATCTCCAAAAAGAAATTACACTTCTATTCACATATTTATATTAATCAATAATAACAAACATAATACCTAAAAGAAATATTTAAAATAATATAATTTAGGTATATTTTATACAACATCAAAAGGAAGAATACAATACTACTACTACTAATAATAATAAATAAGTAAATAACTAATTAAATAAATGTATTAATTAATTAATAAAAAATTAGAGAGGTATGAGAAAAGTAATTCAAGTAATATATATTACTTATTTTAAGGGAACATTTTTTTGCAGAGATATTTCTTGTTTTAAATATAAAGTCACTTAATTTCGATACATTTTTCAGAAAGCAAAACTTATCTTATGTAATTTTGCTTCTCAAGTATATGCATCTTGATTTGTGAATGTGCATGAAATTTGTACTTAAAGATATAAGACAAAAATACTGATGAAGAAAATATCATTTTTGCAGTGTAGATGAATTGTCGATGGACTCTTAGTTGTTTCTTAGATGTTTCTTTGAGAATATGACCAGAGTTCAATCTAGTCGCCAAATTCATATCCTCTTGTTTACTCTGAAAGGTTACCATTTGGGGTTATCAGTGCTACAGCAAAGCACTGCGTGATGAGATTCGTCTGAACTCGACCCATAGATTCTATGTTTTAGCACTCAAAACTGAAGCGATCTCTCAGATATAACCGCTCACTGAAAACTACTTGGCTGTGATGATACCACTAGAGTCAGAGCTGGTGCTGACAGCATCATTTCTCTAGCGCTAGCACAATGAGCCACAATGAGCTAGCATAGCAGTTTCTCCAGATGTGCCTGTACGCCCGCAGTCATATCAGGTTAAGAGCAACGTGAGCAGCTATCAGAGCTGAGAGCCGGTCCCAACTCAAGGAATCAATACCTCAGGATTGAATTGCCAGTTCTACTTTCAGGTACCAGAATTGGATTGGAGCTGCAGGTCCAACATGTGAGAGAATAGATTTGGAGCCGGCTTTGGGAAAATGGATGCGGAACAAAAGTGAAACCGAGAGCTGTGCCAAAATTCACAAATCCAGCCAAACTCTATTGAGAGCGGATATACATATTATGGCATGCCGTTCAGGAAATTATGGTATTTATAATATGAAGTTTGAGTATATGGAATGGAAATTGGAATTTATGGAATGAAACTTGAATAGATTGAATGGAAGCATGAATATATGAATGGAACTCTGATTATATGGAATGAAAGTCTGAATATATGGAATGAAACTTGAATATATGGAATGAAACTTGAATATATGGAATGACAGTTTGAATATACGGAATGAAAGACCCAATATATGGAATGATAGTTTGAATATATGGAATGAAAGACTGAATATATGGAACGACAGTTTGAATATATGGAATGAAGCTTGAATATATGGAATGAAAGACTGAATATATGGAATGAAAGACTGAATATATGGAATGATCGTTTGAATATATGGAATGAAACTTGAATATAGGAATGATCGTTTGAATATATGGAATGAAACTTGAATATATGGAATGAAACTTGAATATATGGAATGAAAGTGAATATATGGAATGAAAGTCTGAATATATGGAATGAAACTTGAATATATATGGAATTACAGTTTGAATATATGGAATGGAAGTATGAATATATTGAATGGAATTCTGAATATATGGAATGGAATTCTGAATATATGGAATGACAGTTTGAATATATGGAATGGAAGTATGAATATATGGAATGGAATTCTGAATATATGGACTGAAACTTGAATATATTGAATGAAAGATTGAATATATGGAATGGAGGTTTGAACATATGGGACGAGACTTGAATCAGGCAGGTGGATGATTGGCATTACAGAGTTCACCGTTGTTTTGAAACATGTCAATGGTATCTTACTGGTAAAATAAGTAACACTGTTGCTTGTGTGAACAGCACATTTGTGTATTTACCTGTTGGTCTGGTAATTTTACGGCAAACTGATGTGAATCTGATGTCATCTGAATTGTAATGTGCTGATCTATCCGCTGGAAAACTCGGCACTGTTACACGTTCTACAGTCTCGTGCAACAGTGCTTCAGACTGATACAGAGCGTTTCACAATAAGCGAATAGCACACATTTTTGACAGGCGATTGCTTATGAACTAGTGCTGATGAACTACAGCAATGTTTCCTTTACAATGTTTATGTTTATATGGTAATATGTTTTAGATAGTTGTAAGAATGCATATTTTATCTCCCTCATCTGAACTTGAATGAACAGCCTACAAATAAGAGTTCTGGTTTATTGCGGCCTTGTTTCAGGGATTCCAGTCACAGGAAGGAAAGACTAAGGACATTATTTGACATATTATTCAATAAATAGATTTTACAAGTATCAGGGTTATTATAGTTATCTAGAACCATAAAAAGTATGCGTTAGGCCCTGACGAGTACTGAATTGAGCTCTATTTTCTCTTTTGGCACTTAAATGGTCAAAAACACACACAGTTGTGTGATTTTTAATAGCTTAATTAAAGCATTACAATTTAACCAAACTCATCAGATTTTTGTCAAATAAATCTACTGTATATTTAGTTGACTAAAATCTTATATTTAGTTGACTAAAACTAGACTAAAACTAAAGCAATTCAAATAAATAAAATATGATTAAAACTATATGGCATTTTAGTCAAAATCAAAATTTCCTGTCAAAATTAATACGGGTACTATGTGAAATGTCTGAGATGATGGAAATCAAGATGACGGGATGTACACTCCAAACTGTTTGTATTTTTTGGAATATGACCAGCTATTGCCAATACTTTTATCCTTCCGGAGCTCCTCCGTGGGACTCGAGACCGGTGAATGGTGCAGGTGTCGCTCATTATCAATTACTCCACCGGCCTCGCTCCTTTCCCACGGCTCTCGGCCCCGCCCCCACTCGTCACATCTATATATTCAGACTTTTTCCCCCATATATTCAATCTTTCATTCCATATATTCAAGTTTCATTCAATATATTCAAACTTTCATTCCATATATTCAATCTTTCATTGCATATAAGTTTCATTCAATATATTCAGACTTTCATTCAATATATTCAAAGTTTCATTCAATATATTCAAACTTTCATTCCATATTTTCAAAGTTTCATTCAATATATTCAAACTTTCATTCTGTGTATTTACCTGTAGTTCTGGTAATTTTACGGCAAACTGATGTGAATCTGATGTCATCTGAATTGTAATGTGCTGATCTATCCGCTGGAAAACTCGGCACTGTTACACGTTCTACAGTCTCGTGCAACAGTGCTTCAGACTGATACAGAGCGTTTCACAATAAGCGAATAGCACACATTTTTGACAGGCGATTGCTTATGAACTAGTGCTGATGAACTACAGCAATGTTTCCTTTACAATGTTTATGTTTATATGGTAATATGTTTTAGATAGTTGTAAGAATGCATATTTTATCTCCCTCATCTGAACTTGAATGAACAGCCTACAAATAAGAGTTCTGGTTTATTGCGGCCTTGTTTCAGGGATTCCAGTCACAGGAAGGAAAGACTAAGGACATTATTTGACATATTATTCAATAAATAGATTTTACAAGTATCAGGGTTATTATAGTTATCTAGAACCATAAAAAGTATGCGTTAGGCCCTGACGAGTACTGAATTGAGCTCTATTTTCTCTTTTGGCACTTAAATGGTCAAAAACACACACAGTTGTGTGATTTTTAATAGCTTAATTAAAGCATTACAATTTAACCAAACTCATCAGATTTTTGTCAAATAAATCTACTGTATATTTAGTTGACTAAAATCTTATATTTAGTTGACTAAAACTAGACTAAAACTAAAGCAATTCAAATAAATAAAATATGATTAAAACTATATGGCATTTTAGTCAAAATCAAAATTTCCTGTCAAAATTAATACGGGTACTATGTGAAATGTCTGAGATGATGGAAATCAAGATGACGGGATGTACACTCCAAACTGTTTGTATTTTTTGGAATATGACCAGCTATTGCCAATATTTTTTCTAGTTCAACAAAGTATTGGAAAATTTGAGGCAATGAATTGGAAGTCATTCAAATTAGAAAGCTATTGCTCTGGCTACAAGGATATAACTAGCTATATTATTATTCATTTAGTACTGTCAAATTTGTATTTTAATTCCATACACTGCAAATTACATTCTATTGTGATTTCAATATATTCAAACTTTCATTCCATATATTCAATCTTTCATTGCATATAAGTTTCATTCAATATATTCAGACTTTCATTCAATATATTCAAAGTTTCATTCAATATATTCAAACTTTCATTCCATATTTTCAAAGTTTCATTCAATATATTCAAGTTTCATTCCATATATTCAAACTTTCATTCAATATATTCAAACTTTCATTCCATATATTCAATCTTTCATTGCATATATTCAAGTTTAATTCCATATATTCAGACTTTCATTCAATATATTCAAACTTTCATTCAATATATTCAAGTTCCATTTCATATATTCAAACTTTCATTCAATATATTCAAACTTTCATTCAGTATATTCAAGTTCCATTCAATATATTCAAACTTTCATTCCATATATTCAATTTTTCATTCAATATATTCAAGTTTCATTCCATATATTCACTTTCATTCAATATATTCAAACTTTCATTGCATATATTCAAGTTTAATTCCATATATTCAGACTTTCATTCAATATATTTAAACTTTCATTCCATATATTCAAGTTTCATTCCATTTAGTCAGATTTCCATTTGATATATTCAAACTTTCATTCAATATTTTCAAGTTTCATTCCATATATTCAGACTTCCATTCAATATATTCAAGTTTCATTCCATTCCATATACTCAAACTTTATAACTTCATATTATAAATATCATAATTTCCAGAACGGCATGCCATAATATGATAATATAATATAATATAATATAATATAATATATATATATATATAGACGATTTCCAACAGGATTCCTGCCCACATTCTTCTAGGATTTTCTGACGAAAACTTGACTGACATGTTCATATCAGCTCTTAATCTTAATTATACATGCATGAACACATAAAACCTTCCTTATCAGCTCATGATAGAACAATAGTGCGAGTGTGTATACTAGTACAACGTGTGTAATATAATACAATAAAATCACATGCAAGCCACCTTCCAAAGTTTTAACTTGGACTCTATCCTTTAATGATTCTCCAGTTCTTCACACTGATCACACTCACAGAGCAGCTGTGACAGTCCTTTATGAGAGAAATAAAGTAATCTGGTAGATTTGGATAAAAGATAGACATGAATAGAAAGAGACTGCTGAGGGGTTTAATAATTATCAGGTTGGGTGTTTCTCAGATGAAGGCTGCGGTGGGCAAAAGTCGTCAGCTCTGGACTCTGCACATGAGCAGATATTTATGGGCAATTTGCAGTTTCCTCAAAAATATGGAGCAGCACAATAAATGTTTCTCGAGCAGCAAATCAGCATATTAGACTGATTTCTGAAGGATCATGTGACACTGAAGACTGGAGTAATGATGCTGAAAATTCAGCTTCCATACAGTACAGAACATTTATTTTAAATTGTAACAATATTTCACAATATTACTGAATATTTGATCAAAATAAATGCAACCTTCTTTCAAATACATTCAAAATCTTACTGAATCCAAACTTTTAATTTTTGTGTTTATTTATTTGTTTATTCTGTAACATTCATGTTATTAAATCTTTTTTTCTTCCATTCAATGTTTTTTTAATAATATCAACAAGTAGATGTAATTAGTCTATATGTATTAAGTAAACATTCCATTTTATCATTTTGCAAACATTATGGGAACATTACTTTTGAATGTTTTCTGAATGTTCTGAAACAAATAATAACATTTAAAAAATGTTAGATGTATGTCCTACTAAAATGTTTTAGAAAAAAAAAAATTCCATAATGTCTGAATGTTTTTGTGCTAACATTTTAAGAACATTTTCAAAAGCCAGATAACTCTAGCGTAATCTTTGGCTAACAAATCTTACATTAACATTA
>NW_015627890.1:1797898-1802898 GCF_001515625.1 Sinocyclocheilus rhinocerous | reverse complement strand
ATAATAATAAATGGCAATATTAAAATATTTGCTATTTTATTGTTTGTTATTCATAATAATAACAATAATAATAATAATAATAATAATAATAACTTGAACCTGAATACCATCGCTGATATGTTTAAGTCTAATATTTCGATTTGTGGAGATTACATTTTAATGAAATTATGGCATACACGGAATGTATAATGATTTTACTAATTGTCTCAATTGGATATAATTCAGGAATAAACTAAAATCTTTCTCATTTTCTGAAAATGGAAACTTGTGCTAATACAATTTGTGATCAAAATGTATATAAAAAGTACATTAAAAATGTTGATGTATACACATTAAACAAAAAAACAAAACAAAAAAAAACAGTTGTCTCAGGCTTTTGCACTCAGTGAGCATCTCTGGCTAGATGTTATCATTGGTTTGGAAGCAGCATCATAGCTTCTGAATATACCGGATCAATATCTTCATATCTCCGCTCACACCAGGACATACAAGCAGTCGTGCCACACGAATGAGCTGATAGAAGATGCAGCAGTCGTGTCTGCTAATGAATTGTGGTGTAGCGTCTGTTGTTTGTCACTGAGATGTGACTCACACACACGGCTTTGAGAGCGGTTCGTTCTTATGTCCTCAGAGTTTATGGTGACCCACTTAAGTGCGGCCCATCTGACACTGAACAGGACATGAGCATTACGCACAAAGGACAGGAAGAGAGAAGAACGAGAAGAGGTCAGAAAAACTGAAGGAAGCATTTACAAGAATAAATTAAAGACTACATAATAAACAAGAAATAAAGGGCAGGTCAATGTATCTGAAGCATGCAAACCTATTTTAGGCTGAATGAATATGAGCAACCGGATATGATGTCAAACTCCTTAAAGGAATAGTTCAACCAAAAATGAAAATTCCCTGAAGCTTTACTCACCCTCAGGCCATCCAAGATGTAGATGAGTTTGTTTCTTCCTCAGATTTGGAGAAATGCAGCATTCCATCACTTGCTCACTAATGGATCCTCTGCAGTGAATGGGTGCCGTCAGAATGAGAGTCCAAACAGCTGATAAAAACATCACAATAATCCACAAGTAATCCACACCACTCCAGTCCATCAATTAACATCTTATGAAGCCAAAACCTGCGTGTTTGTAAGAAACAAATCCATCATTAAGATTTTTACTTCAAACTGTTGCTTTTTCAGCTAAAATACGAGTCCATAATCCATATTATTACTTTCTGCAGTGACAAAGTCATCTCATCTGAATCAGAAGAAAAATATGCACAGATCAACCACTTTTTACAAGCCAAAACAGTCCAAAACAGCTCTAAACAAATATGTTGGTAGATTTTGATGTGAGAGAACAACAGGGGATGGATTTATGGCTTAATGACAATCTTCTCATTTTGTATTCCATGGACATATTGTATACCTTAAATTGTTAAATTATTACTCTTTAAGGGATGAAAATAAACTCTTGAATCAGAATTCAGCCAGTGCTTGTATCAGGATCATTTCCTGTTAGCTGTTCCTTATCATTGTCCCTTCCATAGTTGTTCCTTAGCATAAAGTAGAACTTTGTCACTTCGCCAATGGTTGCTGTCACTCACGTCACCTCAGATTGCCAATTCTGTTTGAAACCGAATGACTTCCGGTCACTTTATCGCTACAAATTGACTTTACAAGGTCAGGCCTCCAGCTCCAGAGAGCCGCCCACCCTGTGCTGCTTTCACCCTGCCTCGATGTATATATCACCTTCCCTATAGTCCTTTAAAAGTAGGATAAACCATTAGTTTCACACATTGTATATATGCATGCATGCAGACAAGAACCTCAGAGACTGAAAAATCAAAGAAACAGCCACAAACCAGTAGGACGGAGGTGGATCAAAGAGCAATATTTCTTTGCTCTTCTGGAGCAAGAAAGAGAAAGAGTGAGACAGCATCCACTCCACAGCACACACACACACACACACACACAGAGAGAGAGAGAGAGAGAGAGAGAGAGAGAGAGAGAGAGATTGCATATGTTCATTCACATAAAATGACACAAAAATGCACAGCACTGCACTTACGATCAGTCAACATGCAGCAGTTACAACCCATGCTTTTCAAGAAGGGAAATATGCAACTATAAATGGCAAATATGTCATCAGATCTATTTATTGATTTGTAATTTCAGTGTCTGCAGTGTTGCCCTCAAAAGCTGCTTTTTAACCATATAAAGCCTACTGACATCCTGAAAAGCTTAATTAGCTGGTTCAGGTGTGTTTGATTAAGGTTGGAGCTGGACTCTGCAGGACAGTGGGTCCCCAGGAGCAGGGTTGAAGACCTCTGCTCTAAATGATCAACATGATCACAGCTACATTTCATCTTTCATCCGATTGATAGTTTATATTTTTTTACCTTTAAGTAAAAGGCCAATTACTATAATTGTCCAAAAGTCCACCTTCAGCTTGTGGTTCATGTGTCTTTTTGCTGTGAAATCATTACTGATTTTATACATAAAAATGACTTTTATAGTGTTAGCTATATTTAAAAAATTTACAGAAGAAACGTAGGTTTACTATAATAATAATAATTCTTATCTCACCCAATACTGAATGGAGTTGTACAGCTGCAGCTCACGTGATGAATGTTGGGGTTGGGGGAGGGGGTGTGTCTGAACTAAATCAGCACCCTGATAAAGAGGTTGACTGGCACAAAGTATTTTATGTATTTTGAAAATACAAAAATACTAATCTTAAATGTATTTAAATACAAATTACATTTGATTTTTGCCGAAGGCTTTCAAATACAAAATACAAAATAGTATTTTGTATTTCAAATATGTATTTTAAATACATGTATCTGAAATACTGCCCATCCCTGATCATCATCATCATCATTATCATTATCATTATTGTCATTATTATTGGTATTATTATTATCATCATTATCATTATTAAAAACGTGTTAAAATGTGAATATCAAATATGACCATCAGGCTTTCGAGGAACTTTTATTTGTTCATCTCTCAATCATCATTGTACTGCATTGCATTATATGTTTTGAAACTACATAACTTTGATAATAAAACATTTAAAATAGCATTTAAACATAAAAAAAAATCATTTAAATGTCATCCTACTAAGACATACAGTATATTTATATGAATTGTATGTCTGTTATGCTGTTATAAAATCTCATTGATTCACATTACAAGGTATCAGAATGTCATTATTTTTTGGCCATATAAATATTAATTGCATACTTTTTTTTTGCATACATTTTAAATGCTGTCAGTAGTGTTTATTGCAAAGCCTCGCCCATTTAAGACCTCGTCCAATCATGACATAGAGAAGCTGACCAGAAAATACAGTGATTAAAGGGGTCTGTCAGTCATATAATGGAGGTGAATGGGAATCACGGCTTTGAGAGTTAAAAAAAAACATACACAAACAAAACCAAATTAAACCCTGCGGCTCGTGACGATACATTGATGTGTAAAGACACGAAACGATCGGTCTGTGCAAGAAACTGAACAGTATTTATATCGTATTTTACCTCTGATTCAGGCAATGTCCAAACTGTTCGAACTGTCCTGAGCTGCGGCGCGTCCTCCTGAGAGCGTTCTCAACAGCAGGCGCATGAGGCGTCTTCTTCTTGCTTTACGGCGGATCACAGACTTATATATAAGTCACCTATCTCTCAAGTGGACCATTGACACTCCTAATTGAGATTATAGATAGAGTGTCAATGGTCCATTTGAGAGATAGGTGGTGGTATTGCACTTATAAGTCTGCGATTCGCCGTAAAGCAAGAAGAAGAAGAAAACGCCTCACGCGCCTGCTGTTGAGAACGCGCTTGTTTGTGTATGTTTTTTTTTTACTCTCAAAGCCGTGATTCCCATTCACCTCCATTATAAGACTGACAGACAGCAACGGTTTGTGTTCAAAATCTTCGTTTGTGTTCTACTGAAGAAACAAAGTCACCTACATCTCGGATGCCCTGGGGGTAAGCAGATAAACATCACATTTTCATTTTTGGGTGAACTATCCCTACTTCCATGTGTAAATATTGGAAAATTACAGTTCTTTGATTGATAAATTATTATTTGCAATAGTTATTAAGTAATTTCACTTTTTTTAAAGTAATTTTTAAAGAGTGCCCGTGAAGCATTATCCAAAATGAGACTTGTAGAGCCTTTTCTTTTACTTAAGGTTTAAGGTTTGTGACTTAAGGTTTACTATTTTTTATTTGTTTTTAATTACATAGTTTTAATTTGATGCATTAGGCAGATGCCTTTATCCAAAGCAACTTGCACTGCATTCATGGTAAACTATACAGTTCATGCATTCCCTAATAAATTAATCCATGACCTTGGCAGAGCTCTGTGCTCTACTGTTTGAACTACATGAATGCTATGAACATCAATCTTGACTCTATTAAAATCAATGGTACAGGTATGTGTCAGAGCCATGCTTCAATGAGGCTTCATGAGCCGTGCATCCACAAAATTCTACCCATAAACTAATGCATATTATAGTAAATTGCATTAATAGAACAATAGTGCTCTGATAATTGATGGACTGATTTGTCAATTTTTAGAAATATATATTACATTTTTTACATTTGCAGATGTTTTTATCCAAAAGCAGCTTACATTGCATTCAAGGGACACTTTTTTCAGTTCTTGCTTTCCCTGATTGAACCTATGACCTTGGCATTGCAAACAAACAAACAAATATTGTTTATTAAATAACTGCTAGTGCCATGTGTCATGATCTCCAGCTGGAGTGCCAATGAACTTCTCTAGAGGGCACTCCATTATGTACCTTGCCATTCACTCAGGTCTCCATTTCCCATAATCATTTGCCCTGACTCATCAAGTGCATCACCTGTCTCTCATCAGATCTCATCATCAGTTCACAGCTGTCTCACATTAGTAGGACTATAAGAATAGCACACACACTCTCTGTCATCGCTGGTGATTGAATGTTGTATAGCTCTTCCGTGGTTTCTAAGTTTCT
>NW_015627890.1:1796469-1796600 GCF_001515625.1 Sinocyclocheilus rhinocerous | reverse complement strand
CCTGTCACGGCTGTCACGGCTATGGAGGCCGTCTGCAAACTCTCTGCCTGTCCTGTCACGGCTATGGAGGCACTCTCTGCCCTCTCTGCCCATCCTGTCACGGCTATGGAGGCCGTCGGTGAACTCTCTGC
>NW_015627890.1:1790311-1796377 GCF_001515625.1 Sinocyclocheilus rhinocerous | reverse complement strand
GGCCTCTCCCGAACTCTCTGTTTGCCCTGTCATAACCAAGAAGATCGTCTGTAAACTCTCAGTCTATCCTATCACGGCTATGGAGGCCGTCTGTGAACTTTCTGTCTGTCCTGTCATGGTTATGGAGGTCGTCTGTGAATTCTCTGCCTGTCCGGTTACGGCTAAGAAGGCCGTTTCTAAACTCTTAGGCCATGGTGGTCCTTAGCTCTGCTCTGGTGGTCTTCAGCTCTGCCCTGGCTCCCTGCTCTGTCGGCTACGCCCGGGCTCACTGCAATGCCCTGGCACTCTGCTCTGCCCTGGCTCTCTGTTCCACTGGTTCTGCCTTGGCTTACAGCTCCACCCTGGCTCCCTGCTCCGCCGGCTTCGCCCTAGCTCTCTGCTCCGATGTTTGCTGTTGTTGACCACGCCTGTTTGACTACGCTCTTATTAAAGCGTTGCATTTGGATCCCCACTTTGTCGTTACGCCTCCTTCGTTACACCATGTGCTACAGGAAGGTGAACATAATACATATTATAATTAATATATGTTAAAATAAAGCTAATATATTTTATAGAATATTTGCAATATATTTGCAATGAGTATAAATACATTATTTTTACATAGATAATTGTCCATGTCAAATAAATAAATAATTGCTTCCCATGCAGTCTTAAAGTAACTGGCACTACATGGAGGTGTGCTGAGACACACACACACACACACACACACACACACACACTCAGGTTTGTTTTTGTGAATTGTGGGGACATTCCATAGGCGTAATGGTTTTAATATTGTACAAACTGTATGTTAGTACAATAAACCTACCCCTTACAGGAAACGTTGTGCATTTTTACATTCTCAAAAAAACTCACTCTGTATGATTTATAAGCGTTTTGAAAAATGGGGACATGGGGTAATGTCCTCATAAGTCACCTTCTCCTTGTAATACCTATGTCATACCCATGTCATTATACAAATTTGTGTCCTCATATGTCACAAAAATGTGCGCGCACACACACACACACACACACACACACACAGAAGAGATTTCAGCTGTGTCCTCAAGAGTAAAAAAAAAAAAAACTAACACAACTTGTGCTGACACAGAATAGCGTAAACACATATAACAAAGGGATCCCACTTGAAAAATGCTGTGAAAAAAATATACATATATGGTTTCTCCTGAAATGAAAGGCACGTGAGGAAAACCAGAGGAAGAGAAAAGCAGATGGTGAGTGAAACACACAAACACACACCTCGCACACACACAGGAGCGGTTGGAGCCGACAGAGGCTGATCAGGCAGGCCGAGTCCGGCAGGAACGGTGGGTGCCTAGCTGACCTCGCGACCACAGGCTGCATCGGGAATGGTGGTGCGCTGTGTCCAGGCATGCTCAGAAAGTCCTGCTGTCAGGATAAAGAGAGAGAAGGAGATGGAGAGAAATGGCAGAGGAAGGCTGTCAGAAGGGAAGGCCTGGAGTCATTAATCACCCCAGACAGATGCACTCACTGTCCACACACTGATCCCATCAGCCCTCAGACAGATACAGCCAGAGAGCCAGAGGAAGTGAGCTGGATCTGGGCTACTCAACTTGTTTTGGTTCAGGACACATTTTGGACATCAAGTAAAGACCTAACACAAGATTGCAAACAAAAATGTCTTTAAAATCCAACGCTGACATTCATTAACTTAACCATGAACAACACAGGCCAGGCTGCCAGTATATGGATGCTTGTTTCTGCTATGGGACAAAAAAAAATGATCTCGCAATTCTGAAAAGAAAAAAAGAGACATGAACTCAAAATTGCAAGAAAGAAAGTCAAAATTCTGAGTTTATATCTCACATTTCTTATTTCTTTCTCTCAATTCTGAGTTTATATATCACAATTGTGACATTTTTTTAAGATATAAACTTAGAATTTCAAGATATAAATGCAAAATTGATGCATATACTCGCACAACTGAGAAACAAATCTGAATCGTGAGATATATACTTGCAATTGTGGAAAAAAATAAAAAAACTTTTTTTAATAGCATTAAATGCCAAAATGGCAAAAAAAACAATTGCCAGGTGTAAGTCAGAATAGTGAGATGTAAACTTTTGTGAGAAAGAGTTTATATCTAGCAAATGTGTTTAAAATAAAGGTTCTCTATAGTAACTTAAGTTCAGTGAAAAACCTTATAAAAAAATATATATATTTTTTTTCTGTGTAGGGCAGGGCTTTGCAAACTCTGAATAATTCTATATGATTATATACGTTTAGGAGCATTAAAATGTTCTGCATTTTAACATCATTTTTATATTTAAGCACATTTCCTGCGGAATTGTAAAAGTTTATAAATAAAAAAAAAAAACAATAAATAAATAAATAAATTCCACTTTAAAGTAATGAGAATGAGATTGAAATACAATCAAAAGAATTTGGAAGCAAAATGTGCTTAATTTCCATTAAAATAATATCACTGTGCCAAAAATGCACACAATTACTATTCGTGAGGAGAGGACAATGCACCTACTACAATACTTGTCAGTGACCACTCCTTTAAACACTCCATCAAAGCATTACTACCGAGATATATTTTTGCCATTTATGAAAGGTCATCATTGTGAGTTATTGCAGAAATGAGTCACTGGCCCGATTCGAATGGATGGGGGGCAAATTCAGTCACACATGACACAACCTGACAGACAGCTGCAGTCTCACGCCTGATCTCTGCTCCCATTTACACACACTGTGCTGTGAAAACAACATACTGTGAATAAAACGAAAAAAAAAAAATCTGTGCCGCTGTCAAAGGAAATCGGCCATTCAGACTATTTGCACATTTCTGCCACAGGAATAGGATAAATACATACAATTACTGTGCAATTCAAAATGTTCTAATACAAAGCAGTCCCAAAAAGTGTTTGGACACTCAGGCCAGTCTTAATGCATGCATTTCATTGTATTAGATGATTAATTATGGAGAAAAAAAATATTTTATTATCTACTGCAATGACATTCATACAATTTAAGTTTCGAATACTTTTCGGGGACACTGTAAAACTTATGTGCTCAAAAATCACATTGAATCATTCATTAAATACACAACAACATCATATCCTGATTTTATATACTTAAACAAATAAAACTCAAGTGTTCTCGTATTGAAAAGTATGACCTAAACTCCAAAGCGGCAGCAGAAACATTTACTTTAGTTTAGAGATCATTGTTTTCGCATTATGAGAAAGAACATCTAAAGCTCTCAGTATAAAGAGCCATGTTCAGTCTGACTGATAATCTGCAATAACAGATCTTTCCTGCAAGTGCTTCAGAACCAGAGAGCTCTGGAGACACTCTTGACTGTAAGTGCACAACATCCATTTACAGAATGCTGTTGTTTGTACACTTCACATGGATGAAGTTCATGCTGAAAATGGACAAGAATGTTTTAGAGTTTGAAAACAGAAAACAACTATTCAGCTGCTTGTTTACATAGTCTGCTTCAGTGCTGGGTTACAATGTAAAAGAGAGGACACTGGGTTGGCTCAGTGTAGTGGAACTCAAACATGTCTGATCTGAAAGAAAAAAAAACAGTTTTGACGTTACGGTAGTGGCAGCTGGAGAAGCCTGTTATTCACAAAAGAGAAGCCATTTACACATTATAAGTAATTTCAGATCAACCTGTGGGAAAGAAAAAGCAGAAATTAGAATATTACTTTAATATCTCTTCTGTCCTATACATCAGTGAGATTAAATGTAGAGCAAATGGAGATTTTCGCTCAAGTCACCTGCTCCTCTGATATTCTGAGAAATACCCCTTGAAATAAAAAATGACTGACATCTCCAGTACGTCTGCTGAGATTTGAAAGAGCAATAACATTTTCCTCTGGAAGAGCTTTTATGAAGGCAATAATAAGAGTAAATATGAAAAATATGAAATATGAGTGTTTCTCTGTTAATTAACCTGCTGGTTTTCAGAGCTGAACTGGTTGCACTAAATCAAGCGAACACAGAACGCAATATCAATAAGGCCTGACTGGCTTAGGCTGAACCAGAACTGATTACATCATCATAATTTAAACCAAAAATATTTAATTAAGCAGCTCTTCTAAGCAGCTCCTTAATATTAGCCATTTTAGGATTTATGATCCAGTCACTTACTGAACTGCAACACACACACACACACACACATGTCCCCCTCGGGATGAATCTGACAAATCCAATCCTGTTTTTGTTGTCATTTTTCACCCCAAAATAAGAAAAAAAGCCTGTTTTTATTTTTGTTATATATAATAATGTATACATAATACCATGACTATATATATATATAAAGTTTACATTATACAGTAACACAATATGAAATAAAATAATCTTATGCTACTGTTTATTTTGATTTTAGGTTGAAATATGGGCATGTTTTCATGGGAATCACCCTTCTGTACAAAAAACAAAAAACAAAAAAAAAGGTCCATCCACCAACATAAACTGCCATTGTAAGTTGTTTCTGTAAATAATACCAAATGTATGTGCTCAAAACATGTAAAAACACAAGTGCATACAAAACACACATGCACACAACACTTCGTCTTTGTGCATCGGCTGCATGTTAACAGTCTAGATGAAGTCAACAGTGCCAGATTGAGGAGTAAATGTCATTAATAATGCGTCGATGACGTGCTGCTGTCACACGCAAATGTAAACAAACAATGCTCTGATTTGCATTAATCAGGTATGAAAGGGTTTTCTGGTATAAAATCAGTAAATGCCTCATTGATTGATGTGGGTTTCATCACCCAGTGACAGATGATGTAAGTGACCTTGCTTATGCAAAACTGCAATCATTAACCCACTCAGGAATACATCCTAAATATAAAATGGTGGAATAAATCGCACACACCCCAGCTCAACGTTTCCATATGCACAGATGCAAGTATTTCCACCCACCCCCCACCACCATAAGCACTTACATCACAGGAAAGAACGCACACACACACACACACACACACAGAGCCACGATCAAGTGCTTGCATAGATATTTCTATCGAGCGGTGGCAGGCTCTGCCGGCTTGGATCGATACACTCAGCTGTGTCTGTACCATTCTGAGGTGCATTCTAATAGCTCCGAGAGCCAAAGCAAGTTAACTGCCTGCTACAATACAGTACACATCAACCTCTTTCCAGCATTCACACCAACCTCTCTGATGCATTATAGCATAAGAGCACTTGATAATGCGATCAGAACATTTCCAGGAATATTCACCACCTCGTCTTTCACAAATGAGCATATGTCTGTCCAGCTATAGATTTGAGCTGTAGTAAAGAAATAGTTCATTCAAAAATGAAAATTTGTTAACATTTACTCACCCTCAGAACACCCAAGATGTAGATGAGTTTGTTTCTTCCTCAGATATGGAGAAATTGACCATTACATCACTTGCTCACCAATGGTTCCTCTGCAATGAATGGGTGCCATCAGAATGAGAGTCCAAACAGATGATAAAAACATTACAATAATCCACAAGTAATCCACACCACTCCAGTCCATCAAGTATTGCCTTGTGAAGCGAAAGGCTGTGTGTTTGTAAGGAACAAATCCATCATTAAGACATTTTTAACTTCAAAACATTGCTTCCGGCTAAAATACTAGTCCATAAAACATAATAATGCTTCCTCCAGTGAAAAAGTCCATCTCCTGTTGTCCTCTCACATCAAAATCCACACACATATTTGTTTAGAACTGCTTTGGACTGTTTTCACTTGTAAACAATGTGTGAATATTTCTCTCTCGATTCAGATGAGATGACTTTTTCACTGGAGAAAGCAATATTATGGATATAAGGCTTGTATTTCAACCAGAAGCAACAGTTTGAAGTTAAAAATGCCTTAATGATGGATATGTTTCTTGCAAACATGCAGCTTTTTGATTCATAAGATGTTAATTGTTGGACTGGAGTTGTGTGGATTACTTGTGGATTATTCTGATTATTCTCATTCTGACGGCACCCATTCACTGCAGAGGGTCTATTGGTAAGCAAGTGAGGTAATGCTAAATTTCTCCAAATTTGTTCCCATGAAGAAACAAACTCATCTACATCTTGG
>NW_015627890.1:1777206-1788033 GCF_001515625.1 Sinocyclocheilus rhinocerous | reverse complement strand
CACAGGAAAGAACGCACACACACACACACACACACACAGAGCCACGATCAAGTGCTTGCATAGATATTTCTATCGAGCGGTGGCAGGCTCTGCCGGCTTGGATCGATACACTCAGCTGTGTCTGTACCATTCTGAGGTGCATTCTAATAGCTCCGAGAGCCAAAGCAAGTTAACTGCCTGCTACAATACAGTACACAGCATCTTCTTTCCAGCATTCACACGAACCTCTCTGATGCATTATAGCATAAGAGCACTTGGTAATGTGATCAGAACATTTCCAGGAATATTCACCATCTCGTCTCTCACAAATGAGCATCTGTCTGTCTAGCTATAGATGTAAGTTGCAGTACAGGAATAGTTCACCCAAAAATGAAAATTTGCTGAACATTTTCTCACCCTCAGGATATCCAAGATGTAGATGAGTTTGTTTCTTCCTCAGATTTGGAGAAGTGTAGCATTACATTACTTGCTCACCAATGGATGCTCTGCAGTGAATGGGTGCCGTCAGAATGAGAGCCCAAACAGCTGATAAAAACGTCACAATAATCCACAAGTAATCCACACCACTCCAATCCAGCAATTAACATCTTGTGAAGCCAAAAGCTGCATGTTTGTAAAAAACAAATCCACCAAGGCATATTAACTTTAAACCATCACTTTCTAGTCAAAATACAAGCCCAAAATCCACAATAACACTTCTTCCAGTAAAAGAAGTCCATCCCCTATTGTCCTCTCATATCAAAATCCACCGACATATTTTTTAGAACTTTTTTGGACTGTTTTCACTTGTAAACAGTGCTTGATCTGTGCATATTTCTCTCCTGATTCAGACAAGACAACTTTTTCATTGGAGGGAGCCAAAATACGAAGCCATAATCCATAATAACACTTCCTCCAGTGATTAAGTCCATTGCTTGTTGTCCTCTCACATCAAAATCCACCAAAATATGTTTAGAATTTTTTTGGACTTTTTTCACTTGTAAACAGTGCTTGATCTGTGCATATTTCTCTCCTGATTCAGACAAGACAACTTTTTCATTGGAGAAAGCAATATTATGGATAGAGGACTCATATTTTAGCCAGAAGCAACGGTATGAAATTTAAAAAAAAAAATTTTATCAGCTATTTGGACTCTCATTCTGACGGCACCCATTCACTGCAGAGCATCCATTAGTGAGCAAGTGATGTAATGCTACATTTCTCCAAGTCTGTTCCCATGAAGAAACAAACTCATTTACATATTGGATGGCCTGAGCATGACTATTTTCAGAAAATTTTCTTTTTTGAGTGAACTACTCATTTTAACATGGAAAATTTTATGAGGGCAAAGCATCAGTAATATCTGCCCTGTAACAGCAGCAGAATCCAAAAAAAGTATGTGTGAATGCTTTAATGCCACTGCAGATACAATACACGCAGACAACGCCCCCACTTCTCTCCATTTATCTATCTGCTCTCATTCTTTGTCCTACATGAACGAGCTGCAAAGAAAACCACTAGACAAAAGAAGAAAGAGAAAACTGCTGTCTGCTCACACCTAAATATCAGCCCGAACACAATGCTGTCTAACACAATACTTGCAATTGTAACGAAATTCAGGGAGAGATTTTTCACAAGCACGGTATTCAATTCTCCGTCTCCCTCCTACTGTCTCTTTCCTCTTTTAAACTGAACTCACACATGCATAGACATGAAATGTGAACAGCTTCTCACATGGGGAGGTTTGATGTCTATCAGCTCTGACTTATTGCACCTCTGCACAGAAACAATGGGTAATCACACACACACACACACACACACATATACATATATATATATTGACAGTTTTCATATACAGTAAATGACACAAAATCTGATTCCTGCAATTAACTTACACTGAAGTAATTTGCATTATTAATACTGTGTGATAGGATTTGAAACATTTCAGCTCTCAGTTCATAATTCAGAGGAAATAAATGCTGTTTGGTAATGGAAAATGAAAGACTTCAAATGAATAATTTTAGCAGTTCCACATTCTAATTTAAAATCAAACTTTAAAACAGTACAATTCTAAAGAGTTCATTTCTATTCCATTCACATGCAAAGTGATTTCAGCACCTTCAGCAACCTTCAGCACCGCCATGAATCATTAGACACTCACTATTCCCCCGGGCTCTGAAGCTATCTTCACTATTCTGACAACATCTTTCAAAAAAGCTAGCAAATACATGGCAGAGTAATGAAAAGCATCCACGCAACTCACACAGGAATGTACATAGACATACAGACTCTAGAAAGGACACTTAAGCCCCATTTAAACAAAAACGTTGTGTTTGTCATTAATGAAACACGTTTATAGTTGTTCATGTGACTACACTGCATATATCCACTAAACATCATCAAAACACCAGCTTATTACAAGACATTGAGCAAAAATGATGAAGAAAAGTGAAAACAACGAAGAAAACACCATTTCATTTCATCTTAGATGCAACCTGCTTTAATATTTTGTATCTAATGCAATGGCAGTCAGACATTTTTAATGCGTACAAAAAATTTCTGGAGTCACTGTAGAAATATGATAAGTCATACTAACCCAAGCGTGCTTGCATATTTCATATTGATTGAAAGTCTTCAATCAATTGCACTCCAACAACTCCAAAATCCAGTTTCAATTGTTGGCACATTCCAGAAGATCTGACACTATCTGATTCTACATGCTGAACTGCATGCTTGGCCTGTTTAAATTCAACTCTTTCTTCCTCCCCCGTTTCCTTTTTAATTTTCCCCCTCAATCCACCTCCTTGGGTTTTGATCATTTTTAGCTAATTAAGCCCTTTGAAAAGCCCAAGAACAAGTCATCAAGAGGAGGAAGAAACTAAGTGAAGTGCAGATTCAGTGATCCATCTCCCAAAATGCATTGCAACAAACCCCCACAGCAACAAACAAGTGAGCTAAAGACGGCAGAGAAGGCGGCCATGTCGATGGTTCGCCAGGACCAAGTCACAAACAAAACTTAACTATTGATGTAGGAAATCACTCGATACTACAAATGAGCTACAGTTTGTTGGCATAAGTCAAGTATAGATTACATAAACCCCAACCAACTGATCATTTACCAAGCACAGATTTAACAAGCCAAGATTAACCTCAGGGGAATGCATTAAACGGCAAGATGTGGGAAAAACTACAAATAAATATATATGCAAGTAGTGGATCAGTTACATGGAATGAAGGTCAATAACATGGCATGAAAAAATGTATATCACTAACCTTTTCAGCAAAATAGTAGCAAACAGCAAATTTGATCTGGGTAGGATATGTAACTACAATCATAACAATTTTTTTTTCAAAAATGAACTCTGATGACACCAACATCATACATCATTAGCTTCGCTACCATTTAGCAAAAATATACTACCCTTTAGTTGAAATATAGAGACAAGGACAACCTAGATGTAATCCACAGCAAGGTGGCATTGTCCCTATGACCATTACTGTCCCCTGAGCAGTTCTTCATCACAGTGAAGAATCCAGATTAGCGATCACCACACAATCTATGAATGACACCTTCACTTACAACAGTTACACCTCTCATTCTACAGAAGAATCTGTATCCGCAGTAATCATTTAAGAATATTTTTTTGACAACGGCTCTATGTTTGGAGACATTATTGATGTGAAGCAGATTTGCACACAAGGGAGTGCTGTTAAATATGGACCAAGCAAAATTTATTGAAATATTGACAAAACAGGCTGGGTAAATGATGAATGTAGGGACAAAATATGAATAAAATTCTGAAAATTTGAACAGAGGAAACAGAAGCTACACTAGTCAACTGAATGATAAAAAACAAATAAAGAAAGACTTTTCTGCATCCTTGACAACCTCAGGAGAAATAATTATACTTTATAATAGATGAACTGAATTTCAATGTTTGCAGTAAATGGTTATGGATAGAACTGGCATAGGCAAACATACATTAAATATTTGGTTTAAAAAATAGCCACGTTGTTCTCAAAGGGGAGTAGAAAATCAGTTTTTGTTGGACAGATCACTTTCTAGTATGTAATTATGTCACTTGAGTAATGCATCAACATTAAAATGACCTCCAACACAACACAAGCAGAATTTATGTTCAAATGCCATATGTTGCACGAAGTTGTATATCATACCTGAAAAAAATAAGTGGCGTTTTCCTTCAATAATCAAACATCAATTTTGTCCATCCACAGACATGATGTGAGTGTGTCTCTCTTTCTCCCTCTTGTGGACACATGTAAAAGGGACATTGCATTAAATATTAATCTCAAATGTTGTGTAATTTAGTAAGCAGTGGACAAGGTATAACAACACACCTTACAGAAAGACTCAAATCTAATCCAAGGTCTCCTTTTCTAGTCCAAACCCATCGATGACACATGCACACAGGCAGGAACATCAGTCTGTCTCAACCTGTCTCTCCTAGCAGCAATGAGACCTTGATAGGTTAATGTGCATTTTATAATTTGTCATTTGAAGCGCCATACCAATATGTCAAGTCTATTTCTCACAAACAGTATGCATTGGTACCCTTTTTATTTGATTTAAGACTTTGTATTTTTATTAAGAAGGCTATACCAGACGCATAATCACTATACATTGATTTAACATTACCTTTACAATTAAATCTTTCACTGAAATTACAGAATAAATATATGCACATTTTTATCTTTGTCAAATCTTTGTGAGAGAGAGAAAACATTAAAAGTGCTTCCTAAAAAGCTGTTAGTGATAGTATCGGGGGGGGGGGGGGTGAGTTTGGGTAAGTGCCCTTTTTTTTTTTCAATTCAATTAGAATCTATATGATTTCTCCAAGACTTCGAGGTAATCCGGCTTGGTTTGGAGTTTTGCCCTTAATTCGAGGTATTCACTTTGGGTTTGCTCAGGGAATCCTTTCCCTGCAGTGAAAAGTAATGTTTCTTTTAATCTGGCGTCTTGCTGTAAATCAGGGTATTGCATTCCGGGTGGATGTGCATGTGCAACGTGCATGTCCTTTAATTTGGGAACGGTGCCGTACAGGCAGTCTACAAAACCCACCGTAGGGGTCGGTCTCTGGCTCTCAATCACAGTAGGGCAAAGCACTCCGTTCTCGTGAAAGCCTGCCATGTCACCTGACTGATTGATGGCGACAATGGTGTTGAGCTGGGAATTGGACACAGCCATGGTCCATTCCTTCTCTTTCTCCAGAAGAGTTCGATAATTACTGTTATTTTCCTTGGTTTCTGTAAACTGCTCGCCCTCGATCTCTCCTTCTCGTGGTTTGTAAATTGGATTGTTACACATTTGAGTAACGGGATGGGGGATGTAGTCGTAGATGTGACCGGGTGGCTTCTCAGGCGAGGCGGTTTGTCTTTCTTCAAAGATCTTGCACTGCATTTGAATGCCCGTAAGGTCCACCTCCTGACGCTTCCTGAAGGGAAGTTTTTTTCGCCTCCGTAGGACGAATGCAAAGAGACCGGCAGCCACAAACACAGAGGAGATGAAGAGAATCAGTAGGCTGAGAATCATCACAGAGAGCGGAACAGCTCCCGCCGTTGGCGCTTGTCCTAACTCAGAGCCGCTGGTGGCCGTCATTTCATTGGGCAGGACTGGAGAAGAAGCGGTGAATTTCAACTCAGGGCATATGACCTCAGACTCCAGGGTGCGCAGATCCTTGCCAAGAGTGAAGTCCGGGGTCTTGCAGGTCACTTCTCCCACAACAATGACGGAGCTGAGCTTCTCAATCCACTGCTTGAGTGGGATTATGTCGCAAGAGCAGTCCCAAGGATTCTGGTGAAGGTCGATTTGAACAATGGAGTGGAGATGCTCCAGTACTCCGCTCACAGGAAGGTACAGAAAGTAGTTGTTGCGCAGGTTGAGCCTAGCCAGGGAGGTGCCAGCAAATGCATCCATGGGCAGGGTGCGCAGCAGGTTGTCATTGAGAAAAACCAACTGCAGGTTTGGCATGAGGCTGAAGGCGGCCGGTTGGATCTCTCGAATGACATTGTACTCGAAATACAGGTAACTAAGTGCCTGCAGACCACGAAACATGCCTGGAGTGAGCCTTTCAATGTCGTTGCCATTCAAGTATAAACTTTTTAAATTAGGTAGGTTCATAAAGGCGCCTTCTTGAACATATGATATCCGATTATTACCCAAGTGCAATAAATCCAAGCTAGAGAAGTTCCAAAAATCTGACCTGTAAATTTTCTGAATCAAATTCCCACTTAGATAGAGTTTCTTGGCATTGAGTGGTCGTGGCAGCAGCTCAGAAATGTTGTGGAAACCTTTCTCTTTACAATTGACAGTGAGGCCCAAGTCAGTAATGTGTAAATTGCACATGCACCCTGTGGGGCAAATGATTGGTATAGGGGGTCTGGTCTGGTAGGCAGCGATTGGAGGCTGATTCAGTCCTGGGTAAATGCTACGAGGAGTGGGTGGTGTTTTTGTGGGTCTGGGCCGTTTAGTCGGCTTTACGTGTCTCTCTCTGTACTCTACTGAGGAGGCTGTGTTATGAAAAGATGACAACATAGACGAAGGCTTGGTGGGCCAGACATTTTCATTATTAAACGGTAATCTGGGAATGCCATGTTTGGCCTCCAGCTCTGCTTCAGAAAGTAAGGGACAAAGTTCACTTCTCTTGATCTCACGAAGGTCCTTACCGTGTAAATGAAAAGGGTATTCACAAGTAATGTCGCCCACCAGTGCTGTGTAGGGAATGCGCTCCAGCCAGGCTTTGAGCTGCACAATGTCACACACACAGTTCCATGGATTTTCCTCTAGCTGAATCTCCATCAAGCTGCGACCGATGTATTCCAGCGTCCCTTTATAGGGTAGAATTCTTAAGCGGTTGCCACGTAAGTCAAGGTGCGTGAGAGATACGGACCTGAATAATAAACTGGGTAGCACGGGTATCAAATTGTCGTTCAAAATAAGTACTCTGAGTTTGTGCAGGTTCCGAAACGCCCCGCTCTCTATTCTCTTGATGACGTTGTAATCCGCCTGAAGATACTCGAGGCTCTCCAGCCCCATAAAAGTGTCATTCCTGAACACCTCCAGTTTGTTTTCATGCAGAAATAGCTTTTTCAAGATGCTCAGGCCATTGAACGCGCCCACATGTATGTCCTGTAGTGCATTATTCCCCAGATTGAGCGACACAGCATTGTTGAGGTGCAAAAAGCTGTTAAAATACAGTTTGCGCATGGAGTTCCTCTGCAGATTGAGTTTAAAGGGTCTCGTCCACGTCTGGGAGATCTGGCTGACATTTGTAAATCCTTTGCTGTCGCAGTGGACATTGAAAATACCCTCCTTGACTTCACAGTAGCAAGGGTCAAAGCAAGGCTCATCTATTTCTTCCGACTCATCCAACAGAGGGATCGGCGTAGTCCATCCTAAAGCTATTGTGCTTAGCAGGGTAAACCACAGCATCCTTCCGCCGAGTCTTGATGAAGTTGAGGCTGAGAGCCACTTCACAGCACTGCAACAAAACACAGAAAAAAAGATCAGATGAGAAGGCTCAGACAGCGAGTGACAGTTGCAATGCTTTGAGCGTTTCACACAATAAACTACACAACAAACACCTCCTCCTTCCACACCATGACATGTTTACGATAAAGATCAGGCATTATCATGGGTTTGACATCTTTCACTCGATGATAGCTTACACTACACCCAAAAAAAAGGACTCAAGGGCATAATCACCACTAATGCTTTTAACCACTGAACGAAAGAAACCACATCTAAACTGTTTAAAGCATATCACCATTACAAACAGTCTATTTTGTATCTCACTACATCTGTCAAACACATACAAACACAGTGTAGAACAAGAGACATTTGGAAAAATATTATACTTTTGTCAATTCTTAATAAATATCCCTTGCCATGTTCATGCAAAGCTCAAAAACATTAGATCAATAAAACATGCAATAAAAATAAATGCATACTTAAATCGAATCAACCGCTGTATCCACTTAACATTTAAAAAAAAAACTATGACAGGTGCATCCCAAGACTGTCGCCAAAACGCCAATTAGACCTTTAATGCGTAACGGAGGTTATTTGCTTTCCACAGTCTGAACGCACTTAATTAGCGCATATGTTATCAGCAGATCAGTGGAGAAACTAAGAGCCAAATGCTGCGGAGTGTGCCACACTCTGCGGATCTCTTGAATTTCGAAAAGAAAAAAAGGACCAAAAACCCTCGAAAGATCCTTGTTTTCCGTCCAGAAGAGACTGCAGTTTTCCATGAATAGCGCACTTTGTATTTTCCTCCCACCCTTCTCTGGTGTCCTGGCTTTAGCAATCAATTCCAATGTCCTTCCATTCCCAAGCGATAAAGTATCGGATACCTACTCGGTTTTAGTGGTGTCCAACTTTACATCTCCAGGGTTTGGAGACGGGTGGTCCCAGACTGCCTCCGATGGTTGGCTACAAAGAAAAAAAAAATGCAATAAAAATCATGCATTGGAATGAAACGCATTAGAAAATCTCCGTATTTTACGCACACATAAAAAATATTAAACTTAATATTAAACTTGCATTTTAGATATTTTTTACTAAAATACGCTTGCTAAAATACCATTAAAACTGGGTGATTGGTATAGCAGTCTGCGCAGCAACATCAGAAACAAATCAATGCATCATTTGATTAAATACAGAGATTACTCTGTGGATCACCCAGGTCATTCTCCCATCTCCAAAAAGTCTCTAAACATCTGAAACGCTCAAAATTCACCTTTTTTTTTCACCGGAGCATCCGAAATAAGACGAGTTTAAAGATTGCCTGTGCTTTCCCCCGATCTCTCTCCCTCTCTTTCGGTCTCTCACTCTCTCTAAGTCCAAGAAGAGAGAAGATGAAGACGTGATTTGAATTAAATCTTCTTCTTATTCTTCTTCTTTTTAATAAAGGTTTGTTTATGACGCCGGTTCTTTCAGTTCTGGAGCTCAGTTCCGCTTCGAGCGGTTCGGTTCGGTTTGTCCCACGGCTGCGCTGCTCGCGTCTCTCATCGTGCCGGAGAAAAGCTTCGGATCGTCACGGGAATGAGCTTTAAGAAAAGCAGCAGGGATGGAGAGGGCAGAAATTGGAGAGACGGCGTTGGCGGAGAGGGTTGGAGGAGGAGGAGGCACGCGCTGTTGAGCGCGAAGACTGCCGCACCGGGAGCGCGCGCATCCGTGCTCTCTCTCTCTCTCTCTCTCTCTCTCTATCTCTCTCTCTCTCTCTCTCTAATTCTTCATCGGCGATGTAACGTTATGTTATAGGGCGATCTCATATCCGATTTATGTTCAGAGGTAAATGTCACAGGTTATTTAACTCTGAGCTTCATCGGTGAACTCTTCTGAGGCTTTGAGTGCCACATTCCCGTTTTAAACAGTGTATCATCTTTCTTTCCTGGGAAAATGTCACTACATTCGTTGAAATGCGAGTCCGGGGTTCCCTGGCTTAACGCAGCAAAATTACAAAGGAAACTATCCAATAAATCTGTTTGTTTTTCTTCTGTATACATTTAGTTTGGTTTTATCTGCAGTGAAGACAGCTGAGGCAAATTCTTCCGTGTCGTCCTCCCGTGTGAGTCTCCGCGCGCTTCCCGCGCCCTGTCTTCCCGCGCTCTGCCTGCAGCGGGCAATCGAGCTCTGCGCGTGGGCAGTGGCGATGACAGGATACCTTTATTCTGCAAATTTACATGGAAATGAGGGAGAGGTTATGGGTAACACTCTGTAATATGATTTATTAATAACATAAAAACATTATTACTTTAATAATGCTAAAGAGATCGTTATTATAGATTCAAATAGATATGTAATTTAACTTTGAATTACAGGGAAGACCGGGGCTAGCTTTCACACTTTTACTGTGAATATTTATTGCAAAGGGTAGATTTATTTATATAGTTCAGGTTCTATAGGTACATATATTGTAGTCTTAACTACTAAAAAAATCTATGACACATTTCCATCTTTATTTCCCCCCCCCACATGTTCCTGGTCTTACTGTGCATGATTCATTGGTGCCCCCCCCCAAAAAAAAAAAAAAAAACATAATTCACTAAACACAAGTTGACATTTTGCTGTAAAAAATAAATACAACTGTAAAAACGTACAATTTAAAACACAAAAAGGGATAACTTGCCCAATAAAATGGGTCAAACTTTTCCCAACTGCTAATTTTGGAATATAGACTTGTCTTGACTGGAACGTTTTGACTGGAAATCTTATAGCTAAGTTATGACAACTCCCCTTTGACAACTAACCTTGGTCTTATATGTTTTGGTTTTTAATGTACTTGAACTACTGATTTGTTAATATTTAACATAGATCATGTTTTCAGTTGCTTAATTAAAGTTATTAAGTGTTTGGAGCATAGGTTATGTTTAAACAATTTTACACAAGATTTCATAAAGTGATGTTTCTGTAATTTTCATGAGCCATGCTTAACTGGTGTCACGAATCCGGTCCATGAACTTCCGTCTGCTAGCCATCAGAGGTCACCCTTTCCATTTTCATTGACTCTCGCACTACACACTGTTGCATAGCACCCCGGACTACATATCCCATCATTCATTGCACTGATTGCACACAGCACTGATTGCACACAGCTGTTTCATATCACTCACTCACTATTTAACACTCACTCGGATCCCTTCCCGGTGCCGAGTATTGTTTAGCGCTTATCGTTTTGATAGCTACACTACGGAGCCTGTTTAGTTTACCCTGCCTTAGCCTAGTCTTGCCTTGTCTGTTTCCTCGTCTTCTGATTATTGCCTGTGTACTTCGGACTACCTCTCTCGTCTTGCCCTGTTCGGATACTGTTTGCCCCTGCCTGGACC
>NW_015627890.1:1763651-1776625 GCF_001515625.1 Sinocyclocheilus rhinocerous | reverse complement strand
GTCTCGCCCCTGTGATTCTGTCTGCCGATCGTTGACCTACGCTAGCCCTAGGACTATTCTTGTGTTTTGCCTGCCATATACCTGTTTGCCATTGTTCGACCCTGCCTGTTATGACCACGTCTCTTAAATAAAAGCTTGCAGATGGATCCACACGTCTCACGTCTCGTCAGCCCCGTTACAACTGGATTGTTCAAGGACGATAAATATTGCGTTGAGGCTCATGATGATGACGATTACATTCAGCTATAATTATCATGACTATCATTTTGGCTATTAAAGATTAAATAAAATATGTGATGCCAATCAACTCAGAAATTTGAACTAAGCTTATGTAATATGTTCTATTATATAAAATATTGATTAGAATATTAGTAACATGAAATGGATTGTAAAAAGAATCCAATTTTCAGATTAAAATATTGCTGGTTACTCATTTAAAAACAGCAGCATTGCTACCAGTTTTTATGTTGCACAGATCTGTATTTTTGTGTCATTTCTTCTTGACATGTTTTACATTTTTAATGCAAGTAAAAATAGAAATGTCATATATATATATATATATGTATGTGTGTGTGTGTGTGAGAGAGATGCGGTACCATTTCAAAAGGTTCTGAGAGTGTATTCATATACATCTAGAGTGTTTAAGTAATGTATAGTTTTATCATGTGTTTGAAATAGAAGATAACTGATTTTTTTCTTAATATACTCTAAGAGTGAATTTTTGTGTTATGGTATGGAAGTATAATAACTTGTATGACGAAGAAGAATAGTTCCATATAAATAGAATAGCTGAAGAAAACAGCTAAATAATAATAGTCCAAAGTCTCTAAAGCAGCAAGGTGGAGTGGAAGGTAGGAGTGGGGAGCTAGGATCGGGAGGAGCCAGATGCAATGCCAGAGTCCAGCCAGTACAAGGCCCCAGGGATGGAGTCTAAGGTGAGAGGACCCATGGTGGAGACAACTTGATGGTAGCCGACACCCTGGGGATGACCGACGGAGCAGCCGTCACCACTGAAGTGGACCCAGGTGGAGTCGATGAGCCCATGCAGTGCAGATGGTACTGGAGACCGAGGTGGAGCCGGATGACCAGAGGACAGAGGCTGAGCCAGTGGGACCGTGGACAAAGGTTGAGCCGGGGGGGAAGGCAGATCCAGACGAAGCCGAAGGTACAGGCAGGTCAACATCTGATCAAGGCGGAGCAGGAGGGATGTAGGAGCCTGGAGAAGACGTATAGCCGATGGTTTCCGGTGGAGCCGAGGGAGGGAGGAGCCAAGACGGATCCGAAGTGTCGACAGGCCGAGGAGGAGCAATGGGCACAGACGCTGGAGGCGGAGACGCTACAGCACGTGGGAGATTCAGAGGGGCTGAAGGACAGCAGCGTAGGTGGGGCTGAAGAACTGGCTGATTGAGGAGGTGGGAGAGGGAGGCTGGGAGGGAACACAGGAGAACAGGAGCTGAGCAGAACCAGCAGGGATGTAGGAGATGCTGAGGTTGGACAGAACCAGCAGAGACAAAGGAGATTCAGGGAACGCTGGAGATTCAGGGGACATGGGAATAATCTCTCCAAGTCAGTCTATAAGCTCCTCCTCAAAAATTTCCTTAAGTTCCTCATAATAAGCTCCAGAGGCCAGGCTCAACTCACTCACAGCTGTGGGAGTGTGGGGGGATTTTCTCTAATCCGTCGATCTCCACTAACACTCCCTCGTGATCTGCGGTGTTGCCGGCTCGCGCACCTGGTCAGACGGATGATGTGAAGCGGGCTCCGGGCTGATGACTCCCTCCAACCTATTCCTCGGTTTGGGCTCGTCAATCACAGCAGGCCGGTCTTCACGGTCTGTGGTGGGCACAAGCAACACCCCTGTCGAGTTGTTCGCCGTTGGTGGATGGCTGGTCTCTGGCGGTGATGGAGTGGGGCTGGTGGCAAAGTCATCCTCTGTGGGGCCGATGGTGAAAGGAGAGTTGTTGTTCACTAGCACCCATTCCACGAAAGCAGCGGAATACTCTTTAGGACCGTCCACTGGAAAGCATGCCTTCAATCGCCTGCTCAGGCTGGTATGGTAAAAAACACAGAGCGAGCGATCAGGGTAGTGTGTAAGGCACGCCAGATGGATGAACTCCTGTGTGTGGTCTTCCAGCAGACCATCTCCCTGCTCCAAGCAGAGAAGTTGGACTCCAGGTCCATGGAAAGAAACAAGAGATTAAAAAGAAGCAAAAGAGGGAAAAACGCTGCTAATAATATTACTGTTTGTGGTCAGTTCTTCTGTTACGGTATGGTAGTATAATAACTCGCATGACAAAGAAGAAGAGTTCAGGAACACTTGTTCAATATCAAACTCACTGGAGAACAGGAACAAATGCTACCAAACACAATCACAAACTAGAACTGACAAATACTGAGGGATAACTGAAGGCTTAAGTACACAAAGCAAACAAGGAACTAATGACTTAATTAACAAGACACAGGTGAATATAATAACGGATAAGACAACTCAGGAAAACTAGGTCACATGGCAAAACCAAAACACAACAAAAGAGGGAACACAGGTCATGCATGTAACAATTAGTACCTTAAAAGTACATATTAGTACCCAAATTACCTAAATGGTACAAAAATACAGTACAGTCTCAGAAACAAAAGGTACTAATTGTTTCTGAGAGTGTACTGATTTAAAAAAAAAAAATGTATCGTAGTTCTCCAGCTCAGAGTGAAAAAAATAAAATAAAATAAATAACCACCATTATACATTCTTATGCCTTTATTGGACTGGATCTGAATTTAAATGCAGTGCAAGCACAAAGCACGTTCACAATAAAGATGAGGAAACTAGTGAGTTAATATTTAAGACTAAGCCTATGGCAACTAAAAGGACCCCAAAACCACAGGGTCACATTTGTACTCTGTGCTCACCTTTCACAATGCACTGATGCATGCAACATAAAGCCGCACCCAGAGGCCTCTTCTGATTGGCTGGTTAGTATCAGTCATGATGGCACAAGGTGGATTAACGTCTGCAAGAGAAAGAAGAGGAGTGAGAGAATGACAGGGTGAGTGAAGAGAAGGTTTAAGAGCGCATCTGGGTTAGTGTGCAGCAGTGTGTAAAACTGCCAGTCAATCATCTTGTCTTGTGTGAAAGCTATCTTTCCTTTCTGCCTCTGCCAGTCACTCCTAAATACCTTTATTCCTTTTTTGTTCTGCTGTTTTTCTCTTTTATAAATCCCAGTGTACTAAAGCCAGTTCATAACACGTTGTTATTTTCCTCCTGCTTAATTTGCATTATTTATCCATCAGTATGCAATTCCCTAATCACAATTTGCCATTTCTAATCGCCTCTGATGTCACTTCTTGTTTTTAATTAATGCCAAAACATGCATGTTATAACATGGGCAAATTATCACATCGACTTGTGACAGCTTTGCTCTCAGTAATGCTGCTGTCAATAATTTTCCCCATAGCATAGAGATAGATAAATAAATAAATGAGCCATTCTAAACTGTTCATTAACCAAACCAGCCAGGGTTTGTAATAAACTAACAAACAAACAAACAAATACTACAGGTCCCATGTTGCATTGTGAAATAAATTACTGAATTATAGTCATTATTATAAGTATAAAATAAAAAAAAATGTTCTAATTTTTTTTTTTAGTTATATACCGTATATATACATAGCCAAAATTCAAGGTATTTATACAATAATAGCATCCACATCATTCTCAATGCATAACAGGAGCGAAAGGAATGTCTTGTTTACATCGAAATGTCTTTACACCATTAAATAATAAATGTTCAAGGTGTCCTTTGGCCCGAAACAACATTTCTCTTGTGTGCTTCTGTCACGGTTCATCAGCCACCCTGCAATCTCTCCATCCTAAAAAACAAAAATATGGCAATTTCAATCACATACAAACTTCCATCACTAAAGTACTTGACATGTCCAGCTTTAAATGCAGCCATTACTCACAGTGACAGCAAAGTGACTTGACATTGGAAAGGTTATTTAAAGATATTGCACTTTGATGAAAGTGGAACGCTGGATATCTAGAAGACCTGAGTCAGTTCGTGTCAACATATTCTTTATTTCGAAAGAAATGTTGGCACACTAGTGCATTTTATAACTTTTCACCCAGCTAAGTACAGTCATGGTCAACGGAGTCAATAGGTCTGTTGACGTGAGGCAGGTGTCATGTTATGCTTCAGCTCTCTTTGATGTATCAGGTCACGGATGCACATGAATCTTTGGCCAAGCAACACCCAAAAATAACACCAGGAGCGTGAGGCATTTGGTGGAGCCATGTTTCAGTGTGGCAGAAAGCCCGGGCACAGTCTGTGCCAGCATGTCGTACTTGTGCCAAAAAGACATAAAAGAGCACCAGGATTATTAGAACATAGGATAAATCCCCCCGTCCACAATAAACTCCTTTCAACCAAAGTAATAACTACATTCCACTCAGATACGCTGGTACTATGAAAATTCACACAGCATAGTCTGATCAATTTCGCTTTTGCTCATGTGTTCGGTTAGGGCAGGGGTAGGCAAGTTCGGTCCTAGAGAGCCGCAGTCCTGTAGAGTTCAGCTCCAACCCTGAAAAAAAAACTCACCTGCCTATAGCCTTAGTAATCCTGAAGACATTGATTAGCTTGTTCAGGTGGGTCTGATTAGGGTTTGAGCTGAACTCTGCAGGACTGCGGCTCTCTAGGACCGAACTTGCCTACCCCTGGGTTAGGGGTATGTTCAACACTCTAGCAAATGCATAGCAATGAGCTAAAACACTCAAAAAACCTGAGCAACCACATGGCAACCAACATCAATACTATAGCATCAAGCTGGGAAGCAGCAATCACATTTTCTATATAAAATGTAAAAATGCATACTACCATTCAAAAGCTCAAAAGGGGTTGGTAAGATTTTTAACTATTTATTTATTTTTTAAATAAGTCTCTTCTGCTCACGAAGGCTGCATTTATTTGATTAAAAACAACAAAAACAGTAATGTTGAGAAATAGTTTTCTAATTTAAAATAAGTGCTTTACAGTATATTGTAATATATTTTAAAATGTAAATTTTCCTGTGATCAAAGCTGAATTTTCAGCATCATTGCTCCAGTCTTCAGTGTCACATGATCCTTCAGAAATCATTCTAATATGCTGATTTTCTGCTCAAGATTAATTTATTATTATTATTAATAATAATAATGTTAAAAACAGTCAATAGTTCTGAGACATTTTTTTCAGGATTCTTTGATGAATAGAAAGTAAAAAAAACAGCATTTATTTGAAATATAACTTCTTTGTAGCATTATAAATGTCTTTACAGCCACTTTTGATCAATTTAATATATCCTTGCTGAATAAAAGTATCATTTTCTTTCAATTATATATATATATATATATATATATGTATCTTACTGACCTCAAACTTTTGAACAGTAGTTTCTCTTTATGATTTGAATTCTGACTCTTGAATAAAACGTCAAGTTTTTAAAAAAGAGACCAGAGTTAAAGGTCCCCTGAAATGCTTAGAAACACGCAGCGTTACTCTATGTGTTGACGTCATTTTAACTGAAACAGGAAGACAGGGCGGGACATATCAAGCAGCCCCGCCCCTTTTTAAAATAGCCAATAGCATTCGTTTATATCACAGCTTGGGCTAGAGTCGTTCAGAGCCGTTGAGCTCCGTAAAGCCGCATTTGACAGCCACAATCTCATCCATATTGCTAAAAAATATAGCATTCTGTGTAGAATTCAAATAGCTCCGATACATTTTGTGGTCTGCGCCGACTCGCGCATGTGATCCGCTCCGTGCTATCGTGTCTCTGGACCGGAGCAGAGGTGTGTGTGCGCACCGCGGTTAGCGTGACGCAGCGCGAAACCAGACTTCTTTTTTTCCTCAATGGAAAGCATATTTACACTGTTTGAATCGTTCCCTGTCCCCTATATAGTGCACTATTTGCCATTCACTGTACAGAAAATACTAATTCTGTGGACAAGTGACCGATTTCAGCCGCGGCTTCAGCGTCTATTTTATAGTGTAGGGGGCTTCTAGAGAGCATTTGATTGGACAGAAAGTTTCATGAGAAGCTGAAGTACGATGTGACGTCAAAAAAATCGTTGAGCCGTTTTGGCGGAAGTGACGAACTGCAAGCTTTGAATGCTTATATCTTCTAAATGCAAATTTTGTCACTGTTTTGGAGCACACTGCCTTATAGATAACCTTAAGACTAACATATTGATACTAACACCCAAAAAACTTTAATTTTGATTTCATGGGGACTTTAAGCCTGTAGTACAAAGGAATAATGAACTGCATCCCTTTTATTTTGAGTATGTCATTTTATTGCTCCTTAATCTGGATTCCATCTGGGCCTAGTTTTTTTTTTTCCATCTCAGTTTAGGGACCAGTTCTCACTATTAACTAGTTGCTTATTAACATGCATGTTACTAGCCTATTGGCTGTTTATTAATACTTATAAAGCACATATGAATGCATGACCATATTCTATATCCCTTAACCCTACCCAATACCTAAACATAACTACTACAACTACCTTACTTGCTATCAATAAGCAGCATATTAAGAGATTATTGAGGAAAAACTCTGTGTTAATAGTGAATATGTCAATCCTAATCTAGTGTTACCAAAGTTTTTGCCTAATTCTACACTTCAATTGTTTATCAGCCGTCTTTCACTCCATTTGCCTCTGTCATTATATACTTCATTTTTGACTGGTGCCCGAATTTACCACCTTGTTCATTATTCCCTCTCTTTGAAAAGGGAGATTACACAGTACTTTGCCAGAAGCTGGAAAAACACCCCGCTTGCTTGGCTGGCTCTACCGTGTTCCAGATCTTCTGCTGAGGTTTCTCCAAGGCTGACCCAGAACATCAAAAGCACTCCAAAAATATCAAGCATGACAGAGCTTTTTTTTAATTCTCTTTGATTCGATGTTTTAGCACGGAGCCGGCTTTCTTCCCAGTCTCTGGGTCAAACAACCCTGCTCTTCTTCAGTGGGGTCACAAGACATTATCCAGAGGATTTTCCAGAAGCCAGCAGGATGGCGACCCAAATCTCAAAAGATAGCTGTTGATGAGAACAATAAGGCATCCTGGGAATTTCTCAGGTAATTGTAATACTGTTACAACAATGATTTTCACATACAGCTACCTGATTTGGTGTGTTTTAAGGGTATTTTATGGTATTTAGGTTATGATGTTATTTTATTACTTTTTTCATATTTTAGTAGTATGTATTTATTTATTTCAATTAGCTTTTCAATTAACAGTTTCCACTGTTATGCCGATGATACTCAACTATATATCTCAAAATAAACTTGACTTGACTTTTTTTTTTAAGGTTTAGCCATTTTTATAAGAGCTTTTTGTATTTTTTTTTGCATTTCTATTTATTTATTTATTATTATTTATTTCAGTTTTAGTAATTGTCATAATTTAAACTTTTATTTTATTTCATTTAGTGACCAAGGCATGATTACTAATTTTATTTTTTAATTAGAAACAATTTTCACACAGAAATAGCTAGTAAATATCACAATTAGTTACAAAGAAATATCAAGTAACATTGAATGAATAAAAATGACATTTTTAAGTAGAAAGACTGAAATGGTATGCTCTTGTAAAATGCACTCCAATAATTTTATTTAAAACTTTGTGTACATAAACTCAAAATACATAATGCTATTTTGGGAAATTACTATTAAAATGTGTCCTCTTAGAAAATTAGCCTGCAAATAATGTTTAGCATCAGGACAGCTGTCAATCTCCCAAATGGGGGAAATAAATCAGCTTTTTTTTTATTTTTCTCCAGAAGCAGTTTTCTATGGCCTAAAACTGTCCTATTTTGCAAGCATAATATCTCAAGAGGTATACTAATTTACTCCGAATATGAAGCGCTAGAATAAATGGGAGAGAGAGAAGGGGGAAATCCTGCAGATGAACTACTAATAGGCTGAAATTTAGCATAGTAAGCTAAAACTTTAACAGCCCCATCACCCTCAATGCCCACACCTGTATAAACACCTTTTCTTCTCTGACAACGTGAGACTGCAAGAGAACTAGGACACAATTAATCAGACCCATATGGGTGAAAAAAAATTAGATGGCAAGAATGCATTTATATCACATTATGACCAATAGCTGACAGTCAGTGCCGCCATTAACTAGATTTTTACCTTTTCTGAAGGAAATATGAGTGGCGATTGAGGTTAGCTAAAGTCAAAAGAGTTATAGCTCAGATGCCTCCTTCAATGCTTCAAGGACTTTTACTAGTGTGCAAGTGTAAATTCCTACATTTGAATGGAATATGAGCACATGATTTGTGGTCTTAGTCACATCTGTAGCACAAACATGGGTCAGGATTTTGTTCAAGGTATGGGCAATAGCAAACAGCACTGAAAACAAGACCTTGCACTTGCTTATTCACAGTAATATGATTTTAAACTGCACTTCAAACACGGAAATAGGGCTGGCCTACTTTGCAGCTCCTCTTTTTGGCTTGCACATCACAATGTTCCCTGTCTTTGGGCCACAGCTGAGTAATTAGGCCATGGTAGTGTTGACGCAGTGTGTGGTGACCCCGTAAAATGATCAACACGTTCTGTATCACTCTGAGAAGGACAAACAGGAAGTCAGAGAATAAGAAGAGGAAGGAAACAAGGATGATGAAGATAGGAAAGGATCAGTCAAAGTTTAGGGTCAGTACGGTTTTATTTTAGTGAGATATGATAACGACCCCAAACACACCTCCAAGATGACCACTGCCTTGCTAAAGAAACTGAGGGTAAAGGTGATAGATTGGCTAAGCATGGGCATAGTAAAGTGTAATTTCTTCAGTGTTGTCACATGAAAAGATATAATAAAATATTTACAAAAACGTGAGGGGTGTATTTATTTATTTATTTATTTCAGTTTTAGTTTCAGTTGTTTTAGTACATAAAATTAAACTGTCACGGTTCGTAGGAGGGAAACGAGGAGATAAACTTCCAATTGAACAGACTTTAATAACATAAACTCAAAAAGGGCAGACAAAGTTGAACAGGGTAATGACAATAGACGCCGAACAAAGAACTCTGAACCAAACACTCCTTAAGTACACAACTTAATGAGGGGAAGACGAAGACGAGACACACCTGGAATCAAATAGAACACAATCAGGGAACAGGATCAGGAAGACCAAATATTGGCAAAGGAAAACACGAGGGAAAACTAGATCAAACGGCAGAGAGAACAGAAACACAGAACATAAACATGACATAAACTAAATGAAAATGAGAAATGTTTCCTGTGTATCTAGCTGAATAATAATAATAATAAAACATTTTATTTTAAGTAACAATTTTTAAAATGGTTTTAATTTTAGTTAACTGTAGAAACCTACATGGGAATTTTAATAATAGTGCCACCTCAGTTTTTCATACCTATAAAACGCTTCATGTGAAACAGGTTTGACACACTTTTGGGCCAGAGACGTTTTGACCTGTCGCCCCACCAGAGGTCAACCAGAAACTGTGTGGACATGTTAATTATTGCAATTATCTTCCTCAACTCATCTGGCTGCCTAAAGGCCAAACATCAAGACAGAAAATTTGCCACACTGCCCACAACAACCACAGGACAAATAAGAGACACTGACTGCATAGTGACGGTGAAGAATTATTGCTTATATAAAAAATAAAAAAAACTTTATAGTAATTACTGTAATTCATGATAATTATTGCTCCAATTAAAACGTAATATGAAGTGAAGAGTTAATGATGTGCCAAACGTCAGAGGTGAAACACTGAACAGGAGGTCTCAAATTAGCATATTCAAGCATTTCTTAAACCTGAATGTAATAGATAAAGCTGAGCTGAACAACATATCAACCTTTCTTTTGTACACTAATCCATCAAATTGAACTATTTTCTTTTTTCTTTTTTTTGTTGTCATATGGACAATAATGGAAGCAGAACGCAGATTGAGATTGAGAGAACTGAGCGTTTTGTCTCTCTCTTTTTTTTTTGTTTCCAGAACACTGTGATAAATGAGAGGAAATGTTCTTTAAATTAGCATTGTACTATTGCATGACTTGCAACCTTATGGAAAGAGTACAAAATGCTTGGTGTTAGTACAAATGAGTTTGAAATGACAGCAATTACGGTAATGACGACAGTTACGCAGATGACAGAGAATATGATTGTTTATTGAAGTACCACAATTTGTCTGTAAATCAAGCCTTTTTTCTGTCAGAAGAGGCCATCTGCTTTCTATTAGAATGAACATAACATCCAAGTAATACTGGTTAAAATGTTCAAGTTTGGTTAAAAATAGAGTACAATTGCGATCAATCCTCTGCAGTGAATGGGTGCCGTCAGAATGAGAGTCCAAACAGCTGATAAAAAAAATCACAATAATCCACAAGTAATCCACACCACTCCAGTCCATCAGTTAACATCTTATGCAGTGAAAAGCTGCAAGTTTTCAAGAAACAAATCCATCATTAAGACGTTTTTATCTTCAATCCATTGCTTTCGGCTAAAATACAAGTCCGTAATCCATAATATTGCTTTCTCCAGTGAAAAAGTCATCTCAAATGTCTTAATGATGAATTTGTTTCTTACAAGCATGCAGCTTTTGGATTCACAAAAGATTAACTGATGGACTGGAGTGGTGTGGATTACTTGTGGATTATTGTGATGTTTTTATCAGCTGTTTGGACTCTCATTCTGACGGCACCCATTCACTGCAGAGGATCCATTGCTGAGCAAGTGATGGAATGCTACATTTCTCCAAATCTGTTTCGATGAAGAAACAAACTCAACTTCATCTTTTATTGCCTGAGGATAAGTACATTTAAAGCAATTTTTCATTTTTGGGTGAACTATTTGGTTGAACCCCTCCCCCTGTTGTGTTCCAGATCAAATCTCTGTGTGCACACCTTCCAATTTGAGTGTCATCACATAACAGGATTTGTTGACATCAAGCGCAGTAAGATGGAGAACTGAAGGGCCTCTATTTTTGTCTTTGTGCTTCCCGCCCTAAAAATACTACCTTGTCGTTCTACTTCCAACTCTACATGCAGTGTTCAATATGCTGCTTTTTTTTTTTTTTAAGCATGCAAGCAACTGACTGACACAATAAGGTGTTTCAGGTCTGGGACAATAAATGGGTTTGATACACCTGAAGTGGATCTTGAACTTATGCAATAGGCATTTTTAGGCACTTCTGTGTGTAAATGTATTTTTTGGTTTTACAAACAAATCCTGCAGATATTCAGCTCAGCTCAACACATTTTCGCACTATTACACAGCCGTTTTACTATTACATATACATATATATATATATATATATATATATACATACACACACACACATTTTTGAAACCTACATATTTATTTATTCCAAAACAACATAAATATTACTCTGAAAAGTTTTCAAACAAAATAAATTCATTCTACTTGCGATAATTTTCACTTTCAGATGAAAAAAAACTATATATTTTTTTCATACTGCAATGGTTTGTAAATAGGTGTTATTACCTATTAATGTTTATCAACAAAAAGTCACAAAAGTGTTTGAGAAATGGGGAAAAGGCTAAATACTCTAAAACTTTTTGACACTAATATAACTTCAAAGGTCATTTAACAATTACATTATGAGGGTTAAAAGTTTAATGCCTGCTAAATAAATTAATGTTGTTTTAAACACAAATGTGATGTTTAGAACATATGTAATAAGTCTGAACAAATCAAACACTATTATTATTAGTTCTAGAGATGTCTGAAGGCTTAAAACTGAATTGAGTAACTTTTCTGATGTACAGTATTGCAAATGTTGTGCAGTTCAGAACCAAATAATACAGGGGGGCGGAGGAGGTGGAATCAAACTTGGGTTCGGACCAAGCGATCAAACCAAGTGAGAAACCAGCCTAAAACGTGACGTGAGTCATTTTCTTGATGTTAAAATACTTTCTCGTATCATAGCTTACTATGCAGAAACAACTTCTAAGCCATAGGTTGATTCCACCAATAAATGCAACATTGCATCACTAGCAAAACATTGCTCTGACTGTTTGAGCTTCCAGACCAGCAACATGAGTTCAACCAATGGAGTGAATTACAAAAATTAGCTTTAAAAACCAATACACAAATCATATACAATCAAATCCATTGAAACCACAAACAAACAAATAGAAATCAACACCAACAATTAGATATTCAGCAGATACACTGGCAAAAAAAAAAAACATCTTTAGTGTATGTAGTAAATTACACACTCTATAACAGCACATATCATAAAACAGATATTCATTTTTAAGTGCAGCCTCATGTCTAAATAAACATCTATTTCATTGCATATTTCTAAAATCAATAAAACACACAGTTTTCTTAGATGTAGATGCAGAAAAGACATTTGAAAGTAAACTGGACTTTTCATTTTGCAACACTAAGAAAGTTTGGCTTTGGGGAGTCATTTGCACAGTGGATCAATGCTTTTTATCACTCACCTAGGGCTACTGTCATTACTAATGGAATTATATCAAAACAATTTACGCTTTACCGAGGAACAAGACAAGGCTTTGCTATCTCCATTACTCTTTGCCCTGTTTATAGAAGCATTAGCATCTGCAGTTCACCAAAACAATGATGAGACGCGTATAAAAACAATCCATACGACTGTTTACATGCAATATCAATTGAGTTTTTACACTTATTGACTTATTCTCCAAAATATCATATAACTCTCTAATGTGGAACGAATCGACCATTATACTGGAATATGGAGACTCTGGTGAAGCTGAATTACTGAGACGAACCTTGAAAGCTATTTTCAATACAGACAATATCACTTACTTCAGTATAAATATTTCCTCAATGTTATCAGAAGAATTTAATCTCAATGCCATACCTCCTTTATAAGAAGCAGAAGAAAACATACTACTTCAGTTATCAGTTACTGAATAACAAATGGCAAAACAAGCCAA
>NW_015627890.1:1751567-1763592 GCF_001515625.1 Sinocyclocheilus rhinocerous | reverse complement strand
ATTCCAAGTTTCTGAATCTAGTATAGCCTTGTTCTTAGTCTGTTTATCCGTGTCTTGATACTAGCCTGTTATCTCGTTTTGTCTGATCTCTGCCTGCCCTGAAGTTTATAGCCTGTTCTGGAATTACCCTTTGCCTTGCTGTTTCGGACTGTGTTTGCACCTCGCCTGGACTCTAGCTCGTCTTGTGGATTCCCCGTTTGCCTTGCCCTCAGGATTACGTTCGCCTGAGATCGACCACGCCTGTTTACTGGACTACTCTTGTGTCTTGCCCTCAATATACCTGTTTGCCATTGTTTGACCCATGCCTGTTATGACCACGTCTCTGTCTAATAAAAGCCTGCAGATGGATCCGCACGTCTCACGTCTCGTTCACCCCGTAACAATTGTAACTGTAACTGTGTATATTGTTTATATTAAATAGACTTGTACACATGCAGTATACAGCGTTAATGGCACCATGCTGAAGATGTTTGTTTCCTACTCCTTAACAAATATTGTTTTCCTTTTGTTGGATTACAAATTTAAGAATCTGTTTGAAATATGCTGATACTATATTCTGATGTAGCATCACATGAAAAACTAAGGTGAAGTACATTGTATTTAGCATTTAAGGTAAATTACATCAGACAAATGATTATCTTAAACAAAGTGTAGCAATAGGTTCCTGTCTGTTCCGGTTTCTCTTATTGTTAGTCAAATTAACCAAATTACTGAGAAAGTCACCTTTTGTTTGTAATGGCTCTTGGTGCCTCCGCCCCAGTCTTTGAGTAGTTATGCTGATTGGATTAGCACCTATGCATTTGAATGACACTGTTATGCTGATGAGATCAGGGCTGGAGAAATTCCGGTAACGGGCTGATTCCTGTATTGCATTTGCATGCTTTGTTTAGATTGTCGCCACCTCTACTGAATGAATCCCGCCCCCTTAAAATGTATATAAACTCTACTGTGCTGAGCTATAGTCAGACTTGGATGACTGCAGCGACGCACAGCGAGTCCTCAATAAAGAGTGACTTCTGTATGAAAGATATCCCAACGTCTCCTGGTCTCTGCTTCGACGAGGAAAAAGTTTCCTACACTTTCATCAGGCACTTAATGAGTCAAGTCATCTCTTGGAATATCTGAAGGCCAAGCAAGGCCAGGTTTTTCCCTATGATCAAAGATCATTACAACAAAACACAGGAGGAAAACTGAAAGCTTGGTCCATAATTCATGGAGGTCCAGACTTTAAAGTCCTTGATTCTACTTTGTACTTGCCCTTATGAAAATGTACTAAAGCTCTTCATAGTGAATAATACAGCTTTTGCAATGTTAAGAAAATAACCACAGGTAAGATGCCTCCGTGCTTACTGTGCTGTCATTGCAAATAGTTTTTTTCTATTAAACAAACTATTGGATTTGTTATGAAAAACTCTAGAAACTGGGCTCTAACTACAACTGCTTGAGTTTAAATAAAAATAAATGAGATATCCCCAAATGGATTATTTAATATGATCATTACTACCAAAACAACACAGTTACTAGATTTTCTCTTAATTTTCTTGCTGTTTAGAAGCCACTAAAATTTTTCAGTGTAGGAGAAAGAAGGGAACAATCACATCTGACTGCTTCTAACCCCCAATACATCTCTATTAGGAAGAAACTGCCACCAAAATTACTTATTAAAAATCAATTATATTTGAATTGTTGAACCAAAAGCATCTACATATAAAGATAATTCTCAATGGTGGATCTTATATCACAAAAAGGCATACAGTAAATAACATACATATTACACTGCATAATATACTGAATAATCAGTTCTACACAAACATCAGAATCAATAAGTCACCTAAATCATTCAAATCAATTCTAAACACATGGGTGGACCACTATTAGCCTCCAAATGCCATCAAGCCATTTAGTCCATTTTCACACCATGAACCACTTTAGCACTTTTAATTCCCAAATCCAAAAGTGTTTTTTTTTTTTTGTTGTTTTTTTTTAAATGGTCGCCTGGTAATTTTAAAAGCCCATCACAACACAATAAAGTTTGCTTGGCAGTAGTGCTATTAATTGTGATTTTGATGTCTGATAATATTGACAAAAATACCACAGATTTGCATTAAAGGAGGAACCGGAGCCCAATCTAAAGACCAGAAAATCACAGATGCTTGAGGGTTTTGGCAGCTTTTTTTTTTTTGACTTGATCTAAAGTAAACCCTAAATTGTGTATTAATCTGTGTATTAAACATTTGTTGTCTTATCTCTAATGATCTATGCAACAAATCAACCTATACAGTAGCTCCCCCCCCATACGGTGTTTTGAAATGTTTCTAAAATGTTGAAATGTCCAGTTTTATGTAAAGGTTACAAAACATTTCTTACAGTGTTCTACTAATTTTATTTTCACCCATAATTATTTTAATGTTTATTTTTAATATTCTAAAAGAACATTAATATGTAAAGTATTCTTTCTTGTCATGATTACAAAAAAAAAAAGGTCTCTTACAACATCCTACTGTTTTTCATCAAGAATGTTTATTTTTAATATTCTAAGAATGTTAAAATGTTTAGTTTTCAACATAATTAGAATGTTATTTAAAGGTTACAAAAACATTTCTTAGAATGTTCAAGTACAAATAACATCATAAGGATGTTCCAATGATGTTCTTTCTCTCAACGTTATGAGAACATACATGTCACATATTTATGAAGTTATAAGAACCTTCCATAAACATTACTCTAAGAATGTTTTGTCTTATCATTTACATAGCTTTTAAGAAATGTTAGTGAAAGTTGTGAGAATGTTCCTTGTTATGTATTCTTAAGCTTCAGTGCCAATAAATTCAATTAATTTGGAAGGAAAGTCTCATTTAGAACTTATCACTTGTTCCAAATAGTATGTTTTTCCCCAGACTCTGCATTTTCTGCATGGGCTGTTGGGTGATAGTCCACCATTCTGAAACCTAAAATGACATAAAGGAAACCTGCAGACGGTCAAAGGCCACAAGAACGTCAGTCCCCTTCAAGAGCTCCATTTGAGGAGACACTGCAGTCAGGCTGGCATGCAATGGTGTTTGAGTTTAGCCTGAAGAAGAGGGAAAAAGAGTGAAGATGGTTAGAGAATAAACAGGTGTACTGTGAGAGAATCAAGGAGACGGAGGAAGATAAAGTAGCTGAGGGACACAGAGGGACTGATGGAGTGTTGCTATAAAGTGTGTGTGTGTGTGTGTGTGTGTGTGTGTGTTTTCACTCTGTTCATTGGCACAATGTGTTGAGAGATACTGAAGGCTCATTGGATTAGACTGATTCCTTCCTGATTTCCCTGCAGGGCTCCATCCAACAGGAAAAGGCACAGCGCCGAATGCTCAGCACCCCAATAAGACAATAAACCATCTCCCTGTGTCTCTGCAAACCTGCACTGTGAGGGAGAACAAGGAGGAAACAAGAAGTTTGGGAGGACAACACTGAGGTCAAGACTGTATAAAACATAAGAAAAGAAGATAAAAAAAATACATTTAAAAAAGGTGATTAAAGGTTTTTAAGCTTCCAAAAAGCTATAAATAAGTAAATAAATAAATATACAAACACACATTCAAAAGTTGTATTCAAAACATGCATCTTTTTGCTGACCAAGGCTGCATTTATTTGATCAAAAATACAGTAAAAAACAAAAAAATATCTTTCTTTCTTTCTTTCTTTCTTTCTTTAATAATGTCTTTATTAATAACTCTTACAGTAGTTTATATATATATATATAGAGAGAGATGGTGTAGTTATGACCAATCATATAATTATTATTGCTGTTTTTACTCATCAAGCTGGCTGTATTGGGCTTTAAGTCTTTGATGTTGTTGAAACAAACAGTCATGTTGTTTAGACAAACAGTTTTGGAGATTTCAGACTATCCCTTCTCCATTCTAGTAGACAGGAGCTGTACTTGCATGACTAGAATCGAGGTTGTTAGAACTTGGTGATGTTGTGAACGGACTTGCCTTGTAGGAAGGATTTTGGCAAATTTTTCTACATTTATCTGAACAAACTGCAAGAACAAGCACCCTGAGATCATCCTTTCACCCCCTATTCGAGCATGCTAAAAGAAAGCTTGAATGGAACGCAGCACAGCGAAAAGAAAGATTGATAATTGCTAGAAATCCCAGTGACCTCGGGCAAATGCAGCAGAAGCACCAGAAGTGGGCGGGATCCACCGAGGGGGATGAGATCATTGGCTGTGGGCAGGATGAGGGCAACAGCGGGTCACAGCGCTCCTCTGTGATTGGCTGAGGAGGCTGGATCTGGGTGGATGAGTAAAGGGTGTGATGCTATGGGTTGCAGAGATGGAAATGCCTGTGTGTGTGGGCAGCTTTGGGCCATAGAGTGCTGTGTGGAAAGCTTTTGATGTTTCTCTCTGAGCTTTTCACCCGTCCTCCCTTATTCATTAAGGGCCAAGCTGGAAGAGTTTATAATTATATGCTTGGTATGAAAATAAAGCACATATTTTTAACAGTGCAAAATAGCACCTCATCACCACAGCGGTTTGCTCCCACCAGCTTCTTCCTGTGAACATAAATGTCAACATTTCTGAGCATCGGAAGGTTTTGAGTATCTTTCTGCCGCCTTAATACATCTTTAACCACTCTTGCCCTGTGCTTTGCAAAAACCTTCAACCTTAATCTCATCTCAGCTAAAAAAAAAATAGTGTTCATGGAAGGTATTGGATCTTCCATCTTGGAGTGTTTAAAGTAATAGTTAATCCAAAATGGATCATTTTGACATCATTTACTCACCCTCATGCATGTGGTTCCAAATCCATATATTATTTCTTCAGTGAAACACAAATACAGTTGTTTTAAAGAAAGTTAAGGTCTAAGGAAAAAGAAACCCCTCCTGTATAAAGAAGACATACATTACCTTTCAAAAGTTTGGGGTCGGTCAGATTTTTTATGTTTTTGAAAGAAGTCTGTCATGCTTACCAATGCTGCATTGATTTGAAAAACAAACAAACAAACAAACAAATAGATAAATAAATAAATAACAGTAAAATCTGTAATATTGTGAAATATTATTACAATTTAAAATAACTGTTTTCTATTTGAATATATTTAGCTGTGATCAAAGCAAAATTTTCAGCATCATTACTCCAGTCTTCAGTGTCACATGATCCCTCAGAAATCATTCTAATATGCTGGTTTGCTGCTCAAGAATAATTTCTGATGCTATCAATGTCAAAGCAGTTGTGCTGCTTCATATTTTTGTGAAATCCACAATAATTATTTTTTTTTCCACAATTCTCTGATAAATTCAAAGTTCAAAAGATTTGAAAAAGAAATCGTTATTATACATTTCTTTACTGTCACTTTTTCAAGTTAATGCATCCTTGCTGAATAAAAGTAGGCTATTCATTTAAAAAAGAAAAAAGAAAAGATCGTACTGACCCAAACTTTTGAACTTATTCGTAGCTCTCATATCTCAAATCATATTCAAATTTGTCACAATTTGATTAGTCACAAGATAATAGCTTTTAGCATTATGAACACTAATTCTGATTGGATATGGGATATGAGAACTATTTTTAAAGAGCAAACACAAAAATTTGGTGTAAGAAACAATTTTCACTCGTAAATTACTAGTAAATTTTATTTGATTAAAAATGTATTTACAACTTATTGTTTTATAGCCACAACATGCAGTAGTTGGAACACCGTATCGATCAGTCAGAATCCTGTTAGACTATTGTGTTTCTTAAAACAGTCAAAATACTTACACACCTTACTTGTTGTCTCAGAAGCCAAGTAATTATGAAGCTGCTCCGCTTTTTGAACCTCTTTAAGCCCAAACGCTGCTCGCAAGCTTATGAGCTGAGGGATCTAAAGTTCACAAGTCAGGCCTCTTTCAACAGCAGATCCTTGAACATACTGAGGCTTTTTTGAGTATCTGCGCCCTTGAGGGTCAAACGGGCCATATGCTGAAAGTCTTGGAGGTGGTCGAGGTTATTTCATGAGCTTCCAGATGACCCTGGCTCAGCGGAGTGTGTCATAACCAGCCTGGATAATTTCCCCATGCAGGAGTGTCAGATCAGAGCTCGCTTCAGCAAACACACAGAGGCCGAGCACCTGGAACTGTGCAGCTATTTAGCATACAGTCAATTAATGTTGACACACACTGGGGGAGAAAGCCGGAAAGATACATACTGATGTCGAACTTATCTTTATTATTATTTTATTTTATTTTTTTATAGTGGATTAACTTTACAGAGTATAAACCGATGAGGATGCATTAAAACTTTCACAAATTTCATCTATATGTTCAGAAGTTTGGAGATGGTAAAATGTTTCTGAAAAATAAAAAATAAAAAAATCTCTTCTACTCACCAAGGCTGCATTTATTTGATCAAAAATAAAGTGAAAAACAGTAAAATTGTAAAATAATATTACAATTTGAAATAACCGTTTCCTATTTGAATATATTTTAAAATGTAATTTATTCCTGTCATTCAAAGCTGAATTTTCAGCATCATTACTATATTATTATAGCTGTAATCTGCTAAATGCAACAAGGCATGAAGATATTACGATATTATAAACGCTTGGCATGAAAATAATTGCTCCAATACAGACTTTAGTGCAAGGTTAATCTTATAAGACCTTCAGGAGAAGAAATATATTTGTAAATGACTGTTAACTTAAGTACAACTCATGAAGACCATTTCAAATGAGTCACATAAGAGCTTCGACTTCATGCTACCAGTGTAGACAGCAAAGCTTTAGTGAACATTAGAGGATCTGTCTGCAATATGAACCATTCCAGCTCTGATTCCTCCAACGGCTTCAGTACAAGATCTAAAATATATTTATAATTACAGACAAGCACACATACTCAAGCAACATGGACTATAGAAAAGATATTATACAACAATATTAACACCTTTATGGTTCCTACACCCCCACTCTGTTTCTTCTCACTGTCTGACTTTATGCATACACATCATTAGTTACATAATGCTTCATAACATTTCCAGCCATATGATTATGACAGCACGATGGCTCTTTCCCGCACTATGTGCCGTAACAGGTATTAGACCAAGCATAAAGAACGCTAACGTTCCCAAACCACCTCTCACTGCACAGCAAGGCCATTCCAACAGTTGAAGAGGCGTACTGTAAAAATTTTAATTACAAGGCTTCGGTTCATATGTCAGTTGGGCCCTTCAGAGGGAGCTTGATTGTGATACAGAACTCAGCAATGCTTGAAGTCCAAGCACAGATTGCGAAGCAGATTGATTTCTAATGTGATGTGGGCAGGAATCATTCAGGTTCTCGAAAACAGACCAGAGCAAACCGTACGACCAAATGTGCTTCTTGGAGTTTTGTTTGGTGTGTCGCTTCATGCTGTTTGGGGATCGGCTTTGTGATGAAATCGCAGACGAATACTGAGGAAAATACTTGAAATGTCAAGACAAAGGCCTGAATATGAAGAAAGAGCAACAAACACAAAACAGCTCAAATAATAATAATGTGAAGCTGCATTCATAAACTACAATATATTCAAATTTAAAATGGAGTCATTTTAAATTGGTGCTTTTTAAAAGTGAATTTCTAATATGAAATACAATTATTTGTAATATAAAATAATTTAGGACATTCTAAATTTGTAAGCAGAAACAAATGGATTGCTTGCTTGATTGTGATGAGCCAGAGAAATCATTGTGATGAAAGAAAGAAAGAAAGAAAGAAAGAAAGAAAGAAAAATAAATTGTGAACGTTAGAACTTTAAAAAATGAAACAGTTCACTACTGTTTTGGAGGTACATAAGTAGTGTGATGAGAGAAATCAAAACATTAATTATGGTTTAATTTAACTGAATGTTTAATTAATATATTAATTAATATATGTTATTGATCAAGTGCCAAAATGAAATTTATCCAACCAATAATACTTATCCAACCAAAGTAATAAGTACTGATTATTGGAATATACATTTTGTGTTAAAAACTAAACATACATTCTAATCTAAAATATATTATTATTATTATTATTATTGTTGTTGTTGTTGTTGTTGTTGTTAAATAATATAATTCTATAAATATCAATTTTATAAATAATATTATTTTTTTATTAATAAACAGTATTATTTGAAAATTATAATATATTATTGTATATTATTATTACAATTATACAGTATATCACATATTAAATTATATATATAAAAAATATAAAATGTTACAATGTTATACTTATAATTATTTTACTTATTACTAAAACTATTTTCGTTGAAGTGCTGCTCTAGACATTTTGGATTATCTAACACACACACACACACACACACACACAGCATGCTAAAGTTATCGATCTCTTGCTGTGAATATGAGCAATAAGTGAGTGGGAGACAATATCTCCTTGGAAACCCAAACCATCATGCTCACAAGCGGCCTTCTGAACGTCCTTTGGGCCTCCAAGAAGGCCCACCCAGAGGATTAGCAACTCTAGCAAGTGGCCTTTTTTGGGCACAACACAATCCTATTCACTGGATGTTAGCAGGAGGAACAGGTGGTAATGTTTAGAGAAGGGCAGAGGAGAGATATTACACAGATTATGAGTTTATTTCTGTCTCCTGTGCTTCTCTCCCAATTTCTCTGTTGTTGCATGACTAGTTTGCCAAGGACACAAAGTGCATGTTCATAAATCCCTGTATTTGTGAGCAACAGAACAGCACAGAGCGCAGGAGTTGTGTCAATTCGATTCTTTCTCCATAGATAACCCTACTTCACTACTGCAGACATGCTTTGCAGCTCTGGGGAAGCATAAAAAGGTCAGCATCCATGAACCACACCACTGAAAGAAACAGGAAAATTGAACGCAAAATGACTGCATGAAACAAGTTGCAATTTAACTTAAATGAATGTTCCGGGTCCAATACACGTTAAAATTCACTGCATTTGTTGTGCAATATTGATTACCACAGAAAATAATTACAATTCTGAAAGAAAATGAAATAAAAATTCTTTCATCACTTATTCACTACATGACTTTCTTTCCTCCACCGTACACAAAAGGAGCAAATCTGAAGACTGATCCAAGTTCTTTTCCATCAGAGTACAATAAACAGGAACTTTCAGGCTTTAAAAAGGACACAAAGAGCACCATAACAGTATCACGAACAGTTCATATGACTCGTCTATTTATCTGCAACAGATGGGTCGTGTCCTTAAAGGAATAGTTCACAGAAAAATGAACATTTGCTGCAAATGTAATCACCAGGTTATCCAAGAAGTAGATGAGTTGTTTGCTCAAGGGAACAGATTTGGAGAAATTTAGCATTACATCCTTTGCTCACCAATGGATGCTCTGCAGTGAATGGGTGCCGTCAGAATGAGAGTCCAAACGGCTGATAAAAACATCACAATAATCCACAAGTAATCCACACCACTCCAGTCCATCAGTTAACATCTTGTGAAGAGAAAATTATAGATTTGTTTCTGACAAACACAAAGCTTAAGATGTTTTTTTAATGTCAAACCATCGCTTCCGGCTATATGAGTTCTCTATCCATAATATTGCTTCCTCCAGTGAAAATGTCATCTCATCTGAATCAGGAGAGAAATATGCACAGATCAAGCACTGTTCACAAGCCAAAACAGATCTAAACAAATATGTGGGTGGATTTTGATGTGTGAGGAAAACATGAGATGGACTTTTTCACTGGAGAACGCTTTATTATGGATTATGGACTCATATTTTGGCCAGAAGCGATGGTTTAAAGTTAAAAATGTCTCAAGATGTTAACTGATGGACTGGAGTGGTGTGGATCATTTGTGGATTATAGTGATGTTTTTATTAGCTGTTTTACGGCACCCATTCTCTGCAGAGGATCCATTGGTGAGCAAGTGATGCAATGCTACATTTCTCCAAATCTGATCCAATGAAGAAACAAACTCATCTACATTTTGGATGGCCTGAGAGAGAGTACATTTTCAGCAAATTTTCATTTTTGTGTATAGTTTCATTTATAGAACAACAGTATCAAAAATATACTTCACTTTTAAAAAGGAGAAAACGCCTCCCATACCTTTTGACGATGGCGTCAAAGGCTGTCTGTCAAAGAAAAAAACTTCCTTTAAATCCCAAATATGCTGATGCCATCAAACCATAAAGAAAAAAAGCACATAGCTAACTCTATATAAGAGTCTCTCTTTGTTAGCACTGAACTTGCATGTATTCAAGGTCGATTTCATTTTATTTCAGAATGAAAACATATAAGCCAAACATTTATTAGATATTAAGATGTGAGAGTCTCTTTTATAATATCAATAACAAGAATGACTGGCATCAGCACAGGGGGCTGGAGGGGCTCTGGCAGGTTAAAGCATTGTAAACAAGGAATATGTGAGCTATGAGAAAAATCCTAACTGTATAAAATCACAGGAGTGCACACCTTTATGTTAAAAGCCATTCTTGTTTATGGGAGATGCTTCTAAACTAACAATGCAGAGATATTTCACCTTCTTACAGCGCAGACATCATTACAGACAGATCTGCTAATGTGGTGGTTCAAAACGGGTCAGTTTTTAATAGGGTCGCAGACAGCGGGAGGAATCCGAAGCTAAATGCAAATAATAAAATGCAACTAACCATATAATGGTGCAGAGCTAAGATAATAGGCTTATCAACTTTTAAAAAGTAGGAGAAAATGCATTCAATATCTTATGCTGTGAATGTCAAAGGTCGTGTCCAAGCAAACTCTACTGTATTTTGCTGGGAATTTGCTACATTATTCTGGCATAGTTCACTATATGAGGAAAAAGTGAGTGAAAATGAGTGTATTTAGACATTAGACACTTTCCAACGAATCAGATTTCAAATCACATATGAATGTTAAACATCAAATTTCATGTGGTTTTTATTTGCCATTTAGCATTTTCATGCCAAAAATGTACTTTATATCTAAAAATAGAAAATCTCAGAATAAAAGCTGAGCTTCATATGAAGGAATGTGGTAAAAGAGTTATATGTATTAAACATTTACATAATCATGCATATGTATAATAAACGTCCCAATAGCCTTTTCTATTTGTGTATGATCAACCATTCCCAGAGTTATATAAAATCACCCTGCATACATACATACAATCACACTTCTATTCTATACACGCACACACGTTTTCATTTAACTCGAACACTACAAAGAAAAGGGGTTCATTTTGCGGGATTTCAATCTTCCCAGGAGACAATGGGATACGTGCGCTCTCCTCTCCTCTCCATCCATTAATCATTAATGATGTCATAATTCTGTTTAAGATGACAGGAGTGGAGAGTTGGAGACAGAAAGTTAAATTCAGCCTGCTTTAATGTCAGATAATAAATCAATACTCTTCTTGAGTGCAGTTTTAATATGAACTTTTCTGACTAGAGGACAAACTTCAGAATTCACCATTTGGGATTCTGAAATGTCAATAAACAGTGAGGAAAGTACAGGACAATCTAGATTTAATGATGAAGAAAAACACCTTGTATTTTATCTTTGGATGTTATTAAACAAATACAGCTGAGAGTGACAGGGAAAAGAAAAAGGGGGCAACAGGGGTTGGACATGTTGCAAGCCAGATTCAAACCTGCAAAAGCACAATGGTAATCAAGAACACCATTTATCTTTCATTAATCATCAATGTTACTCAAAACCAATGAATTTGGGTAACTGTTAGCTGGTTAGCATTGCCCCGTTAGCCTCTGCTAATTGATATCAAATGCATCTTTCTTCACTGACCATTGCAAAATCAGACCTTTATAATATACTGGATGTTTTGCCATGTTTGGTTTTGGATGACTCTTATGACTCACACACTTTTAGTTTTTCCTTTCTGCTGACTTTGACGCTCCAAATATTCAGTAGTCAAAACCCTTGAGACTTGAGAGAAATTTCCATCAATGACAATTGACAATGATGAGTAATACAATTGAATAATGTGGCAAAAACCCCTAAAATAAAGTAAAATAAAAATCGAAATAATATAATGAAATGTATTAAAATATTTAAATTAATATTCATT
>NW_015627890.1:1739489-1751546 GCF_001515625.1 Sinocyclocheilus rhinocerous | reverse complement strand
ATTTAATTTAATTTAATTTAATTTAATTTAATTTAATTTAATTTAATTTAATTTAATTTAATTTAATTTAATTTAATTTAATTTAATTTAATTTAATTTAATTTAATTTAATTTAATTTAATTTAATTTAATTTAATTTAATTTAATTTAATTTAATTTAATTTAATTTAATTTAATTTAATTTAATTTAATTTAATTTAATTTAATTTAATTTGCCAACATAGACACCAACCAACACGCTGCTCCAACAAACGGCCGAGTGACCACCCAAACTCTCGCTGGGCTTTTGTTTGTGTGTGGCCAGGCCCGGGAGTCTGGTGGCTGGTTGGACAAATCTTCACTCAGTGAGGGATGAACTTTCCTAGAAGCTTGTTCTGCTCTGCAAACCCCAGAAAGTTCATGCCTGGAGCTCCAGCAGGAATGAGGAAGGGGGATTTTTGGGCCGCATCCTCCAGCTCACCCAGGCCACTGCGTACTGTCCCGGCCCCTGACCAGCTAACCCTAGCTCCGTTCCACTTCCTGCCCCATGCGCCGCTGGGTGCGTTTAATTAGCTGTTAGGGGAACGTGGACAGGACAACCCCCCGGATCCAAATCCCACAATGACCGCAGGATACTCATGGTCCACGGATGTTTACAGTAAACAGCCTGAGAAAAGGAAAAAGAGAAAAGAAGCACATTCATTTCTCAAGAAATCAATACAGAGCATTCAAGAACCTCAGCTGAGCACAGTCTGTTTTCTGTACTGTTTTTAAGTTGTGTGCGACGTTACACAACACAAAGCGCCATGAAATTGCACTGTATTAAAATCTCTCCTATTGTGAATCTGCTGAATAAAACTCCATGTACATGTGACAACATGGGCAGATGCTTTGAATGCTTTAAAACTGCTATGAAAACAATTAAGGATAACTTGTGTGTGTGTGTGTGTGCGTGCGTGCGTGCGTGCGTGCGTGTGTGTGTGTGTGAATTTAATAATATACAGCAATTAATGTGAACTGAAATTAAATTGAAGTTAGTATTCACAAAATTGCCATCTTTTTCGTTCCAAACATCTATGATGTTTTTCTTCAGAGGAATGGAAGAATAACTACTAGAATAACTTAAACTTAAATAATAAATACGATATCATAATGTTTTGTTGTTGTTGCTGTTGTTGTTGTTTTTGTAGTGTGACATTGTTAAAATGTGTTTTGTTTTCATGAGAAAACTAAAGTTCATACAGGCTTGAAAGAACATGAAAATGAGTAAATAAAGACATGAATGACATGAATATATATTTTTTTCTGTTAATTATTATTCTGTGATTCTTCTTGGCTTTGTTTTAGCAAAACAAACAAGAACAAGAAGTAGCATAGCAGTGTGATACATGCAATCTCTTTTACATTACCCTGGTAAGTGAATCACTTAATGACCAACTCTAATCCCAGTGGTTAATCTGTTATTTTGACAATCAGTTATTCTATACACAAATAGATTTTTTTATTTAACTCATGGGAGTATATAGAGCATTTTTGCTTTATTGTGGTGCATCTTGCTTTTTAAGTGGCTTATATAACCACTAAGGACATAATTTACACAAACATAATTCATCATTTACCACACAGGGCGTAAATAAAAGTCTAAAAGACATATTAGGGGTTACTGAGGGACCTCAAAACAACATACAGTACTATGTATAACCTCTGAAATGTAAATGCAAAGGAGAGAAAATAAATGTTTTGTTTTACAATAAAAACACGCAGGTCATATTTTTAAAACCCTTTTTGTGCAGTATTGTTCAGCTGATTGCATCAGCAATTTGAACCTTTGCTAACAAATTGCGTGCATTTTCCACAGGCCATTAAAGTTTCATTGCACCATGCGCTGCATTACAGAGTTGTTCTCATTACAGAGTGCATATGTGCATATGAACATCAAACTACACTAAACTTGATTCTCTCATTGTTGCATGTCTTTGATTTTAACCTGCATAGTTGCATATTTGTAACCATTCCATCAAAGTATTGTCAATTATGATGATTTGGGTTAGCAATGCACTCATTTAGCAGCACGGCTTTGCAGAATCGCTGAAGTCCTATCTTAATGTAGCACAATACATATTAAAAATACCATGTGAAACAAGTAAAAAATAAATGTATGCTAAATATTAGAACTAGATTTTTGTGGATGACTCTTGATAACTACATTTTTCTTTTCTGTTGCCCTTAACCCTCCAAATATTTAATAGCTGAGGAAAAAAAAAAGGTGACAAAAAAACTTTAGTAAAGTAAAATAAAATAATAATAATTGCTGCAATAGGACATTCTAGATGTTTTCGCACATTGCTACGCATTTGGTGTTTTTTTAAGCATGTTTCTATGATATTGCTAGGATTTGTGGTTGCTTACAGGCTCTATAAGTTGTCTTTATATATGGCTCAGGTCCCTCCTTCAATGGAAGACTAATGCATTTTTAGCCAAAGCGTAAATCTAATCATTATTTAAAAAAAAGAGTAATATAGCACACCTCTTCCCAACAAGCCACTCAGTTTGAATCATCCATGTCTGTAACATGAACACTATGAGTAAATCACTAATGAATGCTACATTTTTCAGTAGAAATGGAAGACAAAGTCAAGTGCATTGCATACTGCACATTTTTGGCAAATGTTGTAGATCACCTGTGTGTTTCCTGCATACTGTGCATAGAATACACAGTGCATATTTTTTTCTGTCAACAAATGAAAGTTGTATACCATTCAGACATACCCGAAGTCACCCCTCCTGTCCTTCATTCCCTCTCTCTCTCTTTCAGCTGCTGAGATGAAAGTGCAGGTCCTGGATTTTCAGGTTGGCTTCCTGCAGTCTGTGTACATTTTTTTTTTCCACAAATGTCTGGCACAGATCAGATCTATGTGAGATTGGATGTTTGTGGACTTGTATTCAATTTGGGCCAAATTCCGATCGCTCTTTTCCATGCACTTACAACAAAGGCAGACTTAAGCTCTCAAGCTATTTAAAGTACAATAAAAGTATTGTAAAATTAGTCATTCGTGCATTTTCTGAAGCTTTGTGTGTAGAACAGATCAATATTTAAGTCGTTTTTCACGTATAATCTTTAAATCCAGTGAGACGTTAACTGCTGAGACTCGATTCAGAATCGTTCAGGTTCATGAATGAATCTTTCAAACTGGTTTTCAAGATTCAACCTATTTACTGCAAAGATCCAACTCAGACAAATCATTCTTTCATGAATCCCTGATGGATGTTTCGGGTTGATGTTTCTTCATGAGCATTACTTGTCAAAAGTTTGGAAAGGTTTTTAATGAAGTATGTTATGCTCAACCAAAGCTACATTCAATTTGATTTAAAAAAATAAATATACAGTAAAAACAGTAATATTGTGAAATATTATTACAATTTGAAAGAACTGTTTTCTATTGTAATATATTTTAAATTGTAATGTATTGATGTGATCAAAGCTGAATTTTCAGCATCATTACTCCAGTCTTCAGTGTCACATGAGAAATAATTCTAATATGCTGATTTACTGCTCAGTTATTATTGGAGTCCATTATTAATAATAGATGGAATTATCTTCATGTTTTAAGCAGTTTTTGCTGTTTAATATTTCATGTAAATATTATTATTTATTATTATTATTATTATTTATTTATTTTTTTTAGGATTCTTTGATGAATAATAAGTTCAGAACAGCAGCATTTATTTCAAAAATAATCTTTTAGAACATTAAAAACTTTTTTTACTGTCATTTTTGATCAACTGAATGCATATTTACTGAAAAGAAACATTCATTTATATTAAACACACACAAACACACACACACACACACACACACACGTGAATGGCAGTGTATCATGGTTTCTACAAAAATATTAAGTAGCTCAACCAAGTATTGCAATTGCAAGGATTACCAATCAATACATTCTGCAAAATCTATATTTTCTCACAAAAAGTCATATAAGTTTGGAACGACATGAGGGTGAGTAAACGATAACTTTTAGGTGCCAAAATAAACTTTAAAATAAAATGAAATGTGGCCTTTCCTTTCTTTCACCTGTCCCCTTCTATGTCCTTCTGCCCTTCCTGGCACATTGTTGCCATTTTCTTTTTGGCCAGAGTGTATGTAAAACCGAATGATGTAATATCTGACCTTACTGCACAAAAATATGTACACAATGAAGAACAGCATGCAAGATGATGAAAACTCATGCCTGGAAGAGAGATTCTGCCCACAGGCTCAGGATTTCCAGCGATGACACAAACTGTTGTCATGTTACGAGCAGCACTGAACAGAGAAGAAGTAATTAATGTACCGATCGAGTCACAACATCTCGTTTTCTCTGTGCCGTTGGTTGATTCTTATGTGTCATAGTTTACATCGTGACAAAGTGATGTTAAGTGCTAGTTACTGCAGCAAACAAATGGGTCAGGATGTGAAGTGAAGCACAACACAACACAAAATAATCTTAAATTAGCCAAGTTATAATAGCACAGATTAAAATGAGAGCATATGGAGCCACCTGCTTCCCAGAATTTATTTATTTTCCCCAGCAAAAAAAGACGGCAGTAATCTCACATAACTGTAGAATTTTAGAAGGGATCTCAACAATATGTGATCAGATTTGTCAAGATATAAAAGTCAGTTAAAATACAGGGTTCAATATGAACTCAACATTTCTCATCAAATTTACAAAAACAATATTTTTGGAGGTGCTATATATTTTATATACTCTCAATGCGTTACCATTGACTTCTGGTGTCAATTTTTATGTATCCCATGAAACATTTTAGGAAAAAAAAAAACAGTATATTAGAAAAAAAAAAAATTCTTAAAGGAATATTTAAACCAAAAATAGCAATGGTAATTTCTTCAATCACATGATTTTCTTATACCAATTGCAATTATATATTCAATTGCAAAATTTTATAATTACAATTTAAATTATTATAAATACATATTTTTCATATGATTTTTATAAGATTTTTTACATTATTTTTTTTAAATGTTTTTGAAGGACGTCTCTCATAAAAAAAAAAAACAGTATATTAGAAAAAAAAAAAAAATTCTTAAAGGAATATTTAAACCAAAAATAGCAATGGTCATTTCTTCAATCACATGATTTTCTTATACCAATTGCAATTATATATTCAATTGCAAAATTTTTATAATTACAATATTAATTATTATAAATACATATTTTTCATATGATTTTTATAAGATTTTTTACATTATTTTTTAAAAATGTTTTTGAAGGATGTCTCTCATACTGACCAAGGTTGCAATCGCATGCATGCATAAATAAATAAATAAATAAACTGTATTTTTTGTAAATATTGTCAAATATTATCGCAATTTAAAATAAGTGTTTTCTATTTTAATATATTTTAAAATATAATTTATTCCTGTTATGGTAAAGTCCTCTCTGCAGGATTTCTTAGATGAATAGAAAAATGAAAGGAATGAAAGGAATTTGAAATATAAATTTGAATGTTGTTACATTAGAAACGTATTTACTGTCAATCCTTGCTGAATAAAAGTATTAATTTTTATTTTTTTTTAAAACTGAACTGGAAAGAAATGCTTACAGATTTGCAACGACATATAGTTGTGGTCTTATATAAGAAAATGGAAATCTTGTTTTCAATTGCATGTTAAACAGGTCACTCCTGTAGTGCTCCAAGGTCATGAGTTGATTCCCAGGGAATGCATGAATCTATAAAATCGATATGTTGAATGCAATGCAAGTCGCTTTAGATAACAGCATCTGCCTAATGCATGAATGTAACATGTAGATGGAAACACTATTTGGCACATTTGCAGTTTAACCCCATTTGCGACTCATGCACATTGCACTTCTGCATGCATGGCTACTGTATGTGGGTGTTAATGTGTGTGGGTGTTTGTTTACAGGTGTCTGCACGAGTGCATGTCATCTTGTCTGTCATTATTTCTCTCCTGTCACCCACTTAGACAGAACTGCTGACAGCAGACACTCCAGCAGGGCTGTGTGAGTCACGCTCACCCGGATTCTGTGCGCTGGAAGAAAACGAGTGAGACGCAAAAAAATGAGTTTTAAAGGAGGTGATATAGAAACAAACCATTAATTAGGTGCATAATAGAAGCCAGGATTTCTGTCATTGACGGTGACCATTAAAGAAAAAAAATGGTGTCTGATAGAATGACTTTTTTCATAAATAATAAGCATTAAATATTCACATGCTTATCTGTAAGTCATTTTAATTTGTTCTAGATGTCACATTATGATGCTTTGGAAGCCTGGCGGATTCTGTGCGCTGGAAGAAAACGAGTGAGACGCAAAAAAATGAGTTTTAAAGGAGGTGATATAGAAACAAACCATTAATTAGGTGCATAATAGAAGCCAGGATTTCTGTCATTGACGGTGACCATTAAAGAAAAAAAATGGTGTCTGATAGAATGACTTTTTTCATAAATAATAAGCATTAAATATTCACATGCTTATATGTAAGTCATTTTAATTTGTTCTAGATGTCACATTATGATGCTTTGGAAGCCTGGCTGAAGCTAAAAAGGTGCATTCATAATATAAATGCTGTATTTTTGAGTCATTGACTGACTGGGGAGCGAGGAAGGTACCTGTGGTTCTGACACAGTCAGATGGAAACCTCATTCTGTCGTTTGCATACAACGTCATCTCAGCCAATCAAAATTAAGCTGATGACCTTAGGAAAGTGCTGTGCCATATTGTTAATTGTGTAATTAGGGAGCTTCAGTTCCTGAGTGGACAATTAAAGAACATTTAGAAGTACAGGTTGCTGAACGTACTGACATTTTTAAATGCAGATATTTTGCATAAAGGACAAAAGACTCAGGGTCTCCTACACCTGCTGGGGTGGGTTGCATAAACTGCTGAGACTAGTCTTAAAAAAGTTAGACATTTCTTTTCTTCAAGACTGGTCATAACTTTTTAAAGTCAGTTAAAAAAGGTAGATTGGTCTAATGTGAATCCAAAAAGTATGACTGATTACCCCTTGGTTAACTGCTAGCTGGTCAAACTAGTTTGTAAGACACCGTCTTAACATAGTATCAATGTTTATGCAACTGGCCCCTGGAGCTCAATCTAAAGTGCTGATTTGACAAAAGTTGTTGTTATTTTCTGGCCCACTTTTTGGCTTTAATTCCCAATCCACCAACAACGGCGTAACTAAGGAATGAGCTAATGAAAAGAGTGATTACAAAGAGTGATATACAGTTCTTAAAAAAGGGACACATTCATTTCCATCTCATACTAATATATGCAAAAGCTAATCTTGTAGAACAAAACTTACTGGCGTAAAGTTTATTTTGAAGCTTATTCTGGCCAAGAACCACCTACCTAGACAGGAATAGACCATGCGAATGAGGTTTAAAGTGAACAACCAACCCGTTTGTATGTATGGGCACATAAAGGGTGGGTTTAGCTTAAGTAGTTAACACCACAACACAAAACCGGTGTGGAAATAAAGGATGGATGGATGGATGGATGGATGGATGGATGGATAGACGGATGGATAGATGGATAGATAGATAGATAGATAGAAGCTGTTTTTTAAACTTCCCATTCATTAAAGAAAAAAAACGTATCTTTCCACAAAAAAATATTAAGCAGCAAAAACTGTTTTCAACATTGATAATAAGAAATGTTTCTTGATCAAATCAGCATATTAGAATAATGGCTGAAGGATCATGAAGACTGGAGTAATGATGCTGAAAATTCAGCTTTGATCACAGGAATAAATTACGTTTTAAAATATATTCAAAAATAAAATAGTTATTTTAAATTGCAACAATATTTCACAATATTACAGTTTTTACTGCATGTTTTATTTACATTGCTTTGCACTATTTTAAGATTGGTCTGTGCATGAAAACACACATGTAACCGCACAAACATGCTTGTAAGCAGGCATGAACTCATGTTGAACACAATTAAACTTAGTTGTTAACCGCTCTCTAAATCTCATCCTGAGGGGATGTGATCTTTATCTCACCTGCTTTTGCATGATTCGCTTCTCTCCCGGCTGAACTCTCCAGCACTGGAGCGGCTCTGTGGCATGTCCAATGCGACATATAATGTTGAGCTTGATGCATGGAAGGATAAAGCAGTGATGCGTGATCTCACTGGCAGATAAGGCCGGGTTAACATCAGCAAAGAGACAAAAGCATTCATGAACACATACAGGCGTACCGCTCACACACACCGCATGGCATCAGCACGGGTCACAGCGCTCACGGTTCAAATATATGGTAGATAGATAGATAGAAGCTGTTTTTTAAACTTCCCATTCATTAAAGAAAAAAAACGTATCTTTCCACAAAAAAATATTAAGCAGCAAAAACTGTTTTCAACATTGATAATAAGAAATGTTTCTTGATCAAATCAGCATATTAGAATAATGGCTGAAGGATCATGAAGACTGGAGTAATGATGCTGAAAATTCAGCTTTGATCACAGGAATAAAATACGTTTTAAAATATATTCAAAAATAAAAGAGTTATTTTAAATTGCAACAATATTTCACAATATTACAGTTTTTACTGCATGTTTTATTTACATTGCTTTGCACTATTTTAAGATTGGTCTGTGCATGAAAACACACATGTAACCGCACAAACATGCTTGTAAGCAGGCATGAACTCATGTTGAACACAATTAAACTTAGTTGTTAACCGCTCTCTAAATCTCATCCTGAGGGGATGTGATCTTTATCTCACCTGCTTTTGCATGATTCGCTTCTCTCCCGCGAACTCTCCAGCACTGGAGCGGCTCTGTGGCATGTCCAATGCGACATATAATGTTGAGCTTGATGCATGGAAGGATAAAGCAGTGATGCGTGATCTCACTGGCAGATAAGGCCGGGTTAACATCAGCAAAGAGACAAAAGCATTCATGAACACATACAGGCGTACCGCTCACACACACCGCATGGCATCAGCACGGGTCACAGCGCTCACGGTTCAAATATATGTGCATGCCTTGACTAAGACATCCTTGAGAAATGTAGATGAATTCATGGGGAATGAATGCAAAGCCCCAAACTCTCTGATTTAGGCCATAAAAGCATTTATGACATGAAAATATATTCACATATATTGTAAATTCATATCTGTTGAGCAACCAATGGATGATTTATTCAAAGATGTGCATGACTCAAATACATTTGAACCCAAGAGTCGTTCAGAAACACCTAAACAAAATCTATAAACAGGGCTCTTCATAATAGATGGACTTCTTTAGATTTAAAATGTAACGTAGACGCTAAGGTCTTTGTTAACACTCACCACTGCCTTATTTCCTCCAGTCACGAATGGAAGGCAAAGAGGTGGACTGCAAAGTCAAACTTTGTCCTGATGTTGGACGTCTTTGCTGGAGGGTGATCCAGAGGACTTCCTGAGATCATATCTGTCATTTATCTTCAGCAAGGGGAACAGCCAGAAACACTGTTCCAGTCTCTAGAAAAGAGGGCAGATTCAATTTAAAAAAAAGCACATGCACGTTCTGTCCCAGCTGGTGCAATGCCAAAGGCACATAATATTTTGATATTTTGATGCATATCTTTATTATTTTTATTATTATTATTGGCAACACTTTATAATAACAAACATGACTAATCATCATTTTGATGTATATATATATATGTATATATGTAAGTTACAGAGAAATAAGATTTTTATTATTGTTATCATTTAATAACTTACACCCATTTGGAAAATTACCAACTTCTCATTGGGTGGCCACAGTTGAAAGTGGGTGAGCCCATGCCCATCTGTAGTTTCACCACTGCATTGTAGCAAAGCAGGGTAAATCATTTATGAATTGACATGATAACTGTGCAATCATTGAGGCAGCTTTACATATAAATGGATCTGTATCATGCTAAGTGTGATCGAGGTCTCCTGTGTGGAGCCCTAACGCGGGTGAATCCTAACAGAAGCAAGGGATTCTGGGAATCGTAGGCGCCGTGACGCAGCTGACCCTGTGCTGAGTGAGTGGGAGATTGTGGGCTGACACAGAGGAACGGGAGAATCGCTGCATAACGTCTCCACTCGAATACTCCCACCGGCTCTCCAGACTAGCACTTTTATTTATAACGCTGATCGTGTGGAAAACGTGCATGAAAATGCACAGAAATAGACATGAGAAGTGACTCAGATCCCAGAGGGGTTATACATCACACGTCGTCACACATAGATATATTTCAAACATGCCGGAAAAACATGAAAGATAGTTTATGAGTACTGTATATGTGAAGCGCCTGGAGAAGAGAGAAATACATAAATAGATACTGACAGTAGATGTGTCTGAATCTGATTCAAGCAGCTGCTAGAAGGGAAAGTATAGAATTAGACAAGATTAACAGTGCTGTAAGCGATTGTTTGGAAATGCATGCATAAAATGTCTCTATTAACTGAAAGAGATGAGTGAAATGGGTGTCTCTGTATCAAAACTAGACTCACAGCACAGGAGAGTCAGAAGAGCGGTCCAAGCTTTGCCCGTTTGGGTTTGCTGGCATGTCTTTGGAGATTGGGCGGTCCAAGTTTGGCCCGTTTGGGTTTGCTGGCATGTCTTTGGAGATTGGGGTTTTGGAGAGAGGCCGTGGGTTGAAGGAATGAGAGCAGATCTAATTCAGTGGCTGAAGTCTGGCTGAAGGTTAAAAAATAGCTAATGTCACTTACAGCACTTTAAAGCTACTTTATGCAAAGCTCGCTGCAGCCCATAAACTTAAAAAAATCTCCGGAACAAGATGTTAAAGTATTAGTTGACCCAAACACTTAAATTCGGTCATCACTTATTCACCCTCATGTAATTCCAATCGCATTTGACTTATTCTGTGAAACACAAAAAGTGAGTTTTTGACACATAACCAGGACACAACAACATCTAAAATGACAAAAATAATAATAAAAAAAAATAATAATAAAAAATAAATAAATAACACAATATTTCAAGTCTTTTGACAGCATTCTGAGAGGAAAAAACTGAAATGTTAGTCACCATTCACTTAAAACCTGAACATTTTTAAAGAAATTAATACTTATTTGCAAAGGATGCATTCAAATGATCAAAACTGACACTGAAGACTGGAAAAATGGCTTCTGAAAATTCAGCTTTGACATCAAATGAATAAAGAACATTTTAAATTATATTAAAATAGAAAAAAAGTGGTTTTAAACTGTAATAATATTTCACAGTATTACTGTATTCTTTTTTTTTTTTTTTTTTACTGTATTTTAGATCAAATAAATGCAGCCTTGGTGAGCATAAGAGACTCTTCCGACAAACATTAAAACAATTGATAACACTTTACAATAAGGTCCATTAGTTAACGTTAGTTAATGTATTAATAAGCAATGCATTTGATGCAGTATTTATTAATCTTTGTTAACATTAAAGTACAATTTTTCATAGTTCATGTTATCTCAATCCATTAAATAATATTAACAAATACAATTTTAAATTATTAGAATGCATTAGTAAATGTTGAAATTAACATTATTAATAAATGCTTTAGAATCATTATTCCTTGTTAGTTAACTAATGCAGTTAACAAATATTAACAAAGAAATACTTATTGTAAAGTGTTTCCAAAATGAATGAATGAATGAATGAATGAATGAATGAAAAAAAACAGTAGGCTGTAAAAATCTTTTTTCAAATTTGTAAATGAAACAAATATTTTAAGTGATTTAAAATAAAGTTATGAATGACGAGTTATGAATGAATGAAACGCCTTTGTCCGCTTGAGAAACGGTGTCTCTTCTGTGGCTCGGTATGCTTTAAACTCGTTTTTTGTCTCGAGTAAGACACTGTATGACATCACGTTACATGATTTGACTGATTTTTTCGTAGAAAGGGCGACAGCGCACAGCATTAAAAGAAATGACATAACCGGTTTTCATAACCGCTGGCCAAATTCAAAAACGAAACTAAAATAAAATCATCTCTGAGAGCAAGGGGGCTCCCTGGTGTTTCGGGGGCCCTACGCAGCTTGCGTACTTTGCGTATAGGGATGATCGGCTCTGTAGGTACATGA
>NW_015627890.1:1733371-1739319 GCF_001515625.1 Sinocyclocheilus rhinocerous | reverse complement strand
TTTTTTGTCTCGAGTAAGACACTGTATGACATCACGTTACATGATTTGACTGATTTTTTCGTAGAAAGGGCGACAGCGCACAGCATTAAAAGAAATGACATAACCGGTTTTCATAACCGCTGGCCAAATTCAAAAACGAAACTAAAATAAAATCATCTCTGAGAGCAAGGGGGCTCCCTGGTGTTTCGGGGGCCCTACGCAGCTTGCGTACTTTGCGTATAGGGATGATCGGCTCTGTAGGTACATGATTCTTAGGGATGGTTAGGTCAAGTACAGAAGGAAGTGAAAATAAAAGAATTGCAGAGAGAGAGAGAGAGAGAGATGGACAGTCTGTCACTTCTCCTCCCAAAAATATACGGACTGTCAATCATGCTCAACAGAGTGGATATTTATGCCCTAGTGCTGTTTGAAACATGACCTGGTGTGAGAAAGCACACACACACACACACACACGGCCCGCGGGTTGAGGAGCACAAATCCTCCAGCAGCAGGACTGACACACCAATCTCTCATCGCTCTATGTGCTGCCAAACGCTCGGTCCACTCATCTCTGCCTCGCTCTGATCCTGCTCCAACCTTGAGCCTGCATGCCGCTTCTGTTATTTGTCTTGTGGCTGCTCTCGAGAGTAGTTGCCTTGTCGGCAGATCAGTCTCAGCACATGCATGCGATCACAATGAAAATCACAGTACGGTTATCGCCTGCAGCCAGTAATGAGATCCTGGTGATGTCATCACTCGTGGGATTCAACAAAACAGGCCTTAGGAAGAGGAAATTGTTGTGGAAGTTACTGTTAGTTTTGCACATACTTCAGATTTTTTCAAACATTGTTATGCGAACAGTGCTGTATAGTAGTAACTGATTACATGTAATCTGGATTACGTAATCAGATTCCAAAAATCAAGTACTTGCAATTAGATTGCATTTTAAAATACCCATAATGTCTTTACAGTTACCTTTTTATTGATTATGTGATTAGATATTATTCACACAATAGCAATAAATTATTAATAATCTACTGATTCTCCTTAATTCTTATTTTTCATCTTTTCAATTTTATTTTCTAAAATAGAAAACCACTTATATACATTCAGAAAGTCTTTCAGTGTTGTGGACATTTACAAGACGGATAGATAGACGGATAGATAGATAGATAGATAGATAGACAGATAGATAGGCAGACAGATAGACAGATAGATAGATAGATAGATAGATAGACAGATAGATAGACAGATAGATAGATAGATAGATAGATAGATAGATAGATAGATAGATGAAACAAATACTTTTGGAGTGTTTTACAAGAAAATTCTTAACATTTTCACATATGTTACAAGGTGTTACTTGCTTTTTTAATTATTAGTAAAATTTACAGGCAATTTCTGGGTGAAAAAAAAACAATACATATTTTTTCAGTGTATTTAAGCACAATCTATTTATGATACAATTGATTTTTGCTTTGCATTAATTTAGACACTAATGCAAAATATAAAAATTATATTTAGTTTGATTCATATAATTTTTTATAGTTGAAAGTAAAGGTAATATATATATATATATATTAATGTATGTTTTTAAATTAAATACTTAACATCAACTGTATATCCAAACCACCTCTGCTGTATTTTAGCACGCAGTCATCTGTCACTTGGTAGAAGCTAGTCAAATTATACAGATGTCAACATGTACAGGCTGCATTTCATGCCTTTATGCTTAACAAAACCACATACAAAACTACTCAGTTAAAAGAAAATACTGCCCAATCTGCATTAGATACAGGTTTGATATTATTTTGAGTTGCTGCTTGATGCTCAGTGTAAAATAAAGGTCTTGGAACAAAAACCAGCTAACAACTAACCTAGATCTGATTCTCACTGCTTTTCAGAAACTAAAGGTTTTGGTTTCTACACCAAAATCTAGTCTGTATTAACTGTAAATGGGTTTGGCTCCCAAGAAGTCTAATTTCAAGCGGCTGGTATCTGGGTTACAGCTGACAGGAATGACAGGGTTTCAGGATGGCTCAGAAGTGTTTAATTCCCTCAGAATCCCTCCAATATGTTGATTAATGACCACAGTCTCGCATTTCAACATGTGGAATGGATATAAACTCACCAGAGTTTCTCTCACACACAAAACTAATGTCATTTTCTGTCTTTTTCCCCCAACGTCCTCAGGCCAGAGATTCAAGGTCTTTTATGCAAATTGTTCTGTTTTTGGTGGCATTTTAGGCCCTCTAATTACTGCTGCTTATCTTACCTGTACTATTATTGTGACCTGACAGAGCAATGATGATGAGGACAGATTGATGAGATGAAGTGTGACATTGCACATCTTTTATCTGCCATTTCACATTAAATAAGTTATTAAACCACACAGAAATATGATTAAAAACTGCAGAGATTGTGAATCACACATCTAACAAGCAATTTAAGACAGAAAGGCCCCTTTCGAAAGCAATTACAAATGATCATATTAGTGTTGGTGAACAGAACTGTCCCTCATGTTCCTACACATTACTTTAATGACATTTAATTTACCTTAGAGTACGTGCAGGTGTTTTTGATGTTTACTTGGAAATGTTCTCATTTTAGGAACTTCTCAGGTTTTATCTAGATTTTAAAAAGAGGAAAATCACATTTCCTCCATAGGTAATCCTTTTAATAAAATTTGATTTAAAACTATAAAATCTCATAGAAATGCCATTGACTTCCAAGAGCAAAAGCTTGTATAGTAATATAACAGACGGCAACCGTTGCTAAGGTAGGATTATTTGGTACATTTTTTTAAGGCGGGGCTTAGCAAAATAAATGTAGGAAACTGAGTGTTTGGTTCACTAGTGTTCCTATTTGAAGGAAACGTTTTGAAGACATGGTCAGAAACTGGTCAAGACTACAAAAAAGTTGCATGAAATTACAGAAGGAGAGAAGAAGGGGAATGAAAATAGGGCAGAGTGTGATGTTTTCCACTGTGGACTGTCAGAAAGATTGAGGGAGGAAAAAAGGAAAGTTGATTATATTTCTTGCAGAGTCTTGTAGCGTGACACAGCCCCACTCAGCAACTAAATACGCCTCAGCTGTTGAATATATATGAGCCACAGTACAAGGTAGTAAATTGCATGTTCCTTTGATTGCTGACTTCTTTTAAATTATTAACAAGCAAGTCACAGGGAAAAAGCAGCTGTAAAATAAATAAAAGAAAAAGAAAACACACAAAAATGAGTTTTGAAAAATGTAACAACAGCCCCGGCGTCTCTCCTCGTCTAGCAGACACAACTAACTGTCCGTAACTCACTTCGTTTGATCTTTGAAAATCTTCCTGCGCTAGTAATTGGATATTTAAAGGTTGCACTCTCAACAGAACAAAGCAACACTTCAGTACTGGTTAGGAACAGCAGACAATGAAAAAAATGATAATAGCTTGTAAACATTATTAAAAATGTTATGTATGCTTCTAGCTACACAAGCACATGTTCTAAAACACAAATCTATATTCACATGCAATTCTCAATCTTATCACTAGTTGCATGAACAATAATACACCTGGTTTAATGGCACAGACAATTGATGGGAAACTCTATTGGTCATCTGAGTATGAAGGTTTGGTAGATCAGTGGTAAAATGAAAATTTGCTGAACATTTACTCACCTTCAGGCCATCCAAGACGTAGATGAATTTGTTTCTTCATCAGATTTGGAGAAATGTAGCATTGCATTACTCGTTGACCAATGGATCCTCTGCAGTGAATGGGTGCCGTCAGAATGAGAGTCCAAACAGCTGATAAAAACATCACAATGATCCACAAGTAATCCACACCACTCCAGTCCAGTCCAGCAATTAACGCCTTGTGAAGTGAAAAGCTGCATGTTTGTGGTAAACAAATAAGTAAATAAAAATTTGGCTTTTGGCCAAAATAGGAGTCCATAATCCGCTTCATCCAGTCCATCCCCTGTTGTCCTCTCACCCACATACTGTATTTGTTTAGAGCTGTTTTGGACTGTTTTGGCTTGTAAACAGTGCTTGATCTGTGCATATTTCTCTCCTGATTCAGATGAGACAACTTTTTTCACTTGAGAAAGCATTATTATGGATAGAGGACACAACTTTTCGCTTCACAAGATGTTAGACATCAGACAGTGAGTGATGACCCAACACAGAACCAAAACAATGTATAGTACTAAAGGAAAACCAGCTGAGGACCACTGGTGTAGAGGACTATATGTGACCCTGGACCACAAAACCAGTCATAAGGGTCAATTTTTCGAAATTGAGATTTATACATCATCCGAAAGCTGAATAAATACGCTTTCCATTGATGTATGGTTTGTTAGGATAGGACCATATTTGGCCATGATACACCTATTTGAAGATACAATGTATTTTTGGCTATTGCTACAAATATACCCCAGCGACTTAAGACTGGTTTTGTGGTCCAGGGTCACATATGTAAAGAAGATTTTTAGTTTGGTTAACATCCACCTGAAGACCATTTCCCCTCACCAGCCGGCCAACTATGACCTTCAGAGTCCTGTACAATTCCATTTAGTCCAACCCCAATCCAATTACAACAGATCCACCTCTAGCCATGTAGCTTTTGTTTATTTATTAATATATTTAAATGCAATTACATTGCATTAGTATCATCAGACAACATCGGACCCTTCCCTATTACACTGATCAGACTCATCACTGTAGAGCAGCATAGAGACAGTTTCCACATTAAGAATGCATTTCATATAAAGGTTCAGTTAATGAGGGTCTTTGGAGGTGCTACTGTATGAGTTACCGTGGTCACATATATCTATAATATGCCACTATTGCTGAGTGATATATATATAAAGCTGAAAATTCAGCTTTGCATCACATGAATAAATTATATTTTAAAATGTATTAAAATAGAAAACAGTTAATTGTAATAATATTTCACAATATTATTGTTTTATTGTATTTTTGGTCAAATAAATGCAGCCTTGGTGAGCAGAAGAGACTTCTTTCAAAAACACTGAAAACTGACCCCAAACTTTTGAATGGTGAATGAACAGTAAAAGTAAACTAATACAGCAATTATATAAAATGTATTGTGACATTGACTCCCGTTCAATGAGACGGCATTAAACTAGGACAGAGATCCCAGCTGCGTTTGGAAAGACATCAAAGAGGAAAAAAAGAAGTCCCGGGTCAGAGCTTCAACTGGTATCCTGAGCATTCTCCTGTTCGCTGCGCCTCAAACTCAAAACGCTCATTAAATATTTTGATGCAAAAATGCATTTAAACTGATTAGAGATTAGTGTCTCTCCGTAAAAGACATCAGATGGGGAGGAAGAGATAGTTGGTGATGAGTGACAGATGAGGTGTGTATGAGAGAGAAGGAAAGTGAATGAGAGTGAAAGAGAGATGGGTTGATGCTGAGGGTGGTTTAGGAATTGATAAGCCCTAGAGAAAGATGAGGACTGACAGAGAGGAAGCTGTATGTCAGCGTAAAAATGCACATGATGCACTTCCCACATCAACAACTGCTCTCATACAGCCTTGATCAAATGATTTTGCAGAGCAAACCATTTCAAGTTGGTTTACAGTATTCATTCATTCATTACAGTATTCATTGGTTTACAGTATTCACAACATATTATGTTACTATGTGATCTGTATGCCAATTCAGTTTTCAATTCAATAATTCTGGTACATGGAATGTTGATTTTAAGTCGAATTACGCGTCAAACATGTATTATTATTATTATTATTACTATTACTATTATTGTTACTATTTTTATTATTATTATTTCATTGCTTTAAAAATTACAGTATAAATACTATGGAGTGCAAATGGAAAATAGTTTTATCCTCATTTATCCTCAAATCTTAAAATAAAGAGTTCAAAGCTATAATCTGTGATGAATCACAACTTTACTATGATCTGAGGGAAAAAAAAAAGTAATTGTACATTGATATACATT
>NW_015627890.1:1728124-1732688 GCF_001515625.1 Sinocyclocheilus rhinocerous | reverse complement strand
TTTTAGTTCTTTTTTAGTTTTAGTTCTTCACTTGGATTTTTTTTTTTTTAGTTCTTCACTTGGAATTTTGCTATTAAACACAATTTCTTAATTAAAAGAAAAAAAAAAGTTACAATTATGTTACCTGATGGCTTTAAAAAACAAACAAACAACAACAAAAAAACATTACATTGCACCTGTTAGGTCTGTGTTGAAAATGGAGAAAAATTGTGTCATTTTCCCTGTATGGAGAAAATATACAATTATATACAGTTTCTGTATGGGACTGTTACTCAGAGCAAACGTGGAACATACCTGTATTTGCAAGGGACACAAGCATTTACCAATACTGCATGAGTTAACCGGGTTAACTTAACCCACGGTTCTTTATTTCTCAGTTTCTGACATCAGCTCACCTATAAAAACAGACACATTTACCGGTGAGCAGCTGCTCATCTGAAGGCAAAGGTTGAGGGACTCCCTCCTGCTGCAGCAATTTCATTTTAAAGCAGCTCTTTCCTCACATGAAAGAGAAAATCACAGGTTTCCTTTCTTCAATTTGCATTTTATTTCACTCCCCAAACTATTTTTAATCACTCCCTTGTGTGCACGATAATTAATGTATTCATTTAGCGACCCCCCCTCACCCTGTCCTCTCCTCCCCTTCCCTTGCAAATTTTTCCTGCAGTTCTGCTCAGTGGCCTTGCGTCGTGGGCGGAGCGAAAGAGTTTGTCATCCGCCGCACTCAATTACCTGAGCATGGATGGACTGCTGATAGTTTTCATGCTTCCGAAGTTATCCAGTTACCCGAAATAACCCCCTAAAAAATAATAGACGCCCTCAGATCTGTGGATGGTTTCCATTAAACTAAATTAATCACAGCATGACAATCACAATCCTACGAGTTGGCCCTCCCCAACTCTCTCCTGTTTATTGTCATCATATCTGGCTTTATTCTATGTATGCAAGCTATTGGATGTATAAAAAAAAGAGAAAAAAAAGAGCTTCCTGTTGGTTGATGTGGTGATTTGACAATTGTAGACAACCTCGACCTAATAAACAGAATGACAGAATATTCAGACCTGCACACAATGCATTTGCGTCAGACATCATATACAAGGAAAGGATGACATTGTGTGCAAATGAAACATATGAAAATGAAATATACTGCTCAGCTGTATACATCCTCCAATGCTCTTCTAACTGCAGCTTGCATTTAAAGACATATTTCAAGTTTCAAGCTCTTTGCCATGGTTCCTGCAAGTTTCATAGAAATTATTTTGACTAGTTTGTTAAAATGAACAGTAATGCATTTACAACAGAAGCCAAGGAGGCAAGTAAGCCATAGGGGTTTCAAGTAGAAATTAAAAGCTTCACACAATTACAAAAAGAAAGCATCCGGGTTTAATTTTTACCTGGTTGTGAAATGAGTTATGGGATATGGAAACTTTGTGCAAACAGGGTTGGTAAATGATTCAAACAGTCATGCAAAACATATGGTTGACATTTTTAATGCATTTAATACTTCTTTGTAGTGTTTGCATGCTATGCTTCCAATACCATTTTGGACCAGCTGGAGTTTGTTTATTAAGCGCGCAGAGCAACCACCCAATAAAGCATTACAATAATCTAACCTTGAGGTCATAAACGCATGGATTAACATTTCTGCATTTGACATTGAGAGCATAGGTCGTAATTTAGATATATTTTTGAGCACTGTGGCACTGCAACCCAACACTGCTGTGAATTTGAGACAAAAGGGATTGTAGTCAGGGCAGACACAATATTGAATACCAAGTACGGCGATAGAAGTACGGTTTGTCACTGTCTTAAAGTGTAATTTTCACCTACAACATTTTTTTGTCCACTGATTTTATTTTATTTTTTTAAGAAAATATTTATTTCTATATGATGCATAAAAGGCTGACACCTTTTAAGTAAAGAAGATATATTTCAATATGACATTTAAATATAAAATTAAATATTGCACCTACTCTGATTATGGACCATTTAATGGACCTACAGTATTTTTGAAGCAGGTTTATTTTAGTTAACTAAAACTAAAATAAATAAAAAAGAAATAAGAACATAAAAAATGTACTAAAATAAAATAAACAGGTAAACTAAACAACTTTAAATTAAATAAAATAAAACTCTGCAACTCAAGGCAACATTTATTTTAATAATTTAGATTAACAATGTACTAAAATAACTACAATCTAAAAAAAAAAGAAAAAAGAAATAAGAAAACTATACATATGGCACAAACTACTAAAAATTACAAAGACACAAAAATTTCTAACAAATGAAAACGAAAATGGAAAATATAAAAATATTACAAAAATATTAATAACAAATATAGTATCTCGATGCTAAAATTACACTGCATTGAAGTCAAATTATGACATGTTGGGTTGCTGAAACAAATTAACATTTTAAAGGGACAGTTCACCCCAAAATGAAAATTCGGTCATCATTTACTCCGTTACATTGTTCCAAACCTTCACAGCTTTCTTCTGATGAACACGAAAGAAGATTATTTTGAAGAATGTCAGTAACCAAACAATTCTGGGTCCCATACTATGGAAGGCCATGGGACTCGAAACTGTTACCAACATTCTTAAAAATACCTTCTTTTGTGTTCCACTGAAGAAAGTAAGTCATATAGGCTTGGAATGACATGAGGGTGAATAAATGATGACAGCATTTTCATTTTTGCATGGACTATTCCTTTAACAACAAAAATGACACAATTAAGCCTGAAAAGCACTACTACTCTTTACCTCAGCATCTCTGCATCAGCGTCCCTTCATACTCTGAAACACTCATGAGTGTGTGTGTGTGTGTGTGTCTGAAGGCAGTTATGGGTAATAATCTTTCTTACAGCAGGCAGTGGCACGCCGCCTCTCCAGCGCAACAAAACCCTCTAATCAGCCCAATCACACGGGTCCTCCAGCGAGACCCCCGAGTGCTCAACGCTGCCCTGCAAATGATGAGGTGCGCGGCCCGCGGAGGAGGACTCTCTCCTCTCCGCTTCCACAATCACTGCCTACACTCCTCCTCCCTGATTACCAGCCGTTTCTCCTCTACCCTCCGCTTCCACGAGGAGGAAGCAGGAATTCTGCTCATATCTCTCTTAGCTGTCAGTGTGTTTGTGAGCATACAAATGTGTGACCTTCATCCCGAGTGTGACGGCACATGTGTGTTTGCTAATGGGGTTTAATGAAGTGCAGATCGGAGTCAATCAATGACAGTGCACAGCTTATGCTTCTCATGAAATGATCAATAGATGAAACGCAACGAGACCTACAAAGGGTCATATCATAATTTGTTATAATTATAAACATAATTTAGGGTTTCAAGACCATATTTTACCCTCTCTTTCTCTCTCATTCTCTGTTCAACATGCATTTAAAAGGTCATCTATATGATAATTTACTACTAAAAGTTGACAAAAATATTTTTTAAGAATTGGACAGATTAACAATTGACTACCTAAAAAAAAAAAACTACATATACCTGTAAATTATATCTACAGTACCTTTCAAAACTTTGGGGTTGATAATAATAATAATTAAAAAAAAGATCGAGTAAGAAACTGCAATGTTGTGAAATATTATTACAAATTAAAATAACTGTTTTTTATTTGAATATATTTTAAAATGCAATTTATTCCTGTGATGCAAAGCTGATTTTCAGCATCATTACATGATCCTTATTTACCCCAAATTTGTGAAAGGTACTGAAACACACTCAACTGTCTCAAATTCAGTGTTCATCCAGTAGCTTCACGCTGCTCCAAATCACACAGCAAATGCTCAGCTGGCCTGATAAAAGTCAAATATGTTTGCAAAACCATTAAATAACTGGCCAGTAAACAATCCAAATTCATCGCCACACGGGTGTTTGAAAACAGCATTATTCAAGCACCATTTGAAAAAAGTTTAAGAGGAGTGAACGAGTGTGTGAATTTGATGAAAAGGTGAGAGGAGGAGTGTGAACTACAGGTGCAGAACGAGAGGAGAGCGGCGGGACTAAAATTTTGCATTCTATCTCAAATATTTTTGTATAATGATGGTAAATTGTCCATTGTCCCTGCAATTTTCAAATGATAAAATATTGATTTGAGTTGGAATTATTCTATGTACACTACTATTTGGGGTCACTTATGCTTAAAAAGGTTGAATTTATTTATTTTACAAATGCATTAAAAATAATGTTATTTATTTATAAAAAAAAAACAACACCCCCAAACTTTTGGATGATAGTGTACATCATCCAGTCACAAAATAAGGATACAATAAATAAATAAGTTTCAAATAAAATGTATGTCATCTCATCTGATTATGTTCTCTTTTAATTTTAAACATAATGGTTGCAAACCAAAATATCAGATTATCCTCTTATTATTAAGCTTCTCCTTAAAGGGATAGTTCACCCAAAAATGAAAATTCTGTCATCATTTACCCACCCTCATGTCGTTCCAAACCTGTATGAGTTGCTTTCTTATGTTGAACATAAAAGAAGATATTTTGAAGATTGCTGGTAATCAAACAGTTGGTGGTTGCCATTGACTTCCATAGTA
>NW_015627890.1:1721105-1725706 GCF_001515625.1 Sinocyclocheilus rhinocerous | reverse complement strand
AAACAGTTGGTGGTTGCCATTGACTTCCATAGGAAAAGAAATGTCAATGGCATCAATGGCAACCACCAACTGTTTGATTACCAGCAATCTTCAAAATATCTTCCCTTGTGTTAAAGCAACTCGGCAACCACCAACTGTTTGATTACCAGCAATCTTCAAAATATCTTCCCTTGTGTTCAACATAAGAAAGCAACTCATACAGGTTTGGAACGACATGAGGGTGAGTAAATGATGACAGAATTTTCATTTTTGGGTGAACTATCCCTTTAACTTTACTTGTCTGTAGTTTCACATTCTGCATGTAAATAAATCAGTGCTGCCCATCTCGTATCTGTGCAAATATGTCGAATACAGTTGCAGAATCAGCACTTGTTGACATTTTTACTGTTATACAGTACATACAATCACACCCGACCAATCTATACATTTTCACCTTGGCCTAGATTCAGCCTACAGCTTTTTCTCAAATAATTTTTTTATATATTATTGCAAATTTAAATAACTATTTTCTATATGAATATATTTTAAAATGTAATTTATGTGATCAAAGCTGAATTTTCAGCATCTATACATTATTCAGTGTCAACTTTTTTTTTCTCAAATACATTTATATGCTTTAGAAATCAGAAAATGCAAAAGATAAATAGTAAAAGATACACAAAGACGGGCTAAGAGGCAATCAAACTGAAAGAGGGAAAAGGAAATAGAGCCCGAGAGAGAGAGTTGAAATTAAGAATACATATGAGAAATAGACACCCACTCATACATTGGGGAACACTGGATGAATTAATCTCCCTACGCACACAAAAGCAATAACATTTGCTGCACCAATTCAAACAATTATCACCAAGTGAAGAACAGACACTGAATGAATGAATACATGAGCTGTGAGAATTGTCACAAGTTGTTTAATGTACCTTAAACAATCACATTAGAGTCCTCCTGATTTCTTTTTCTCCAGCACCATATGTTTCCACATCCCAGCTAGGCTGAACCTGAAGATAAACCCGTTGCTTTCTCTCAGCTGATGTGTATCTCTCTTTCATTTGATGTGACATTGAATGGCCCATGACAGCGGAGGTCAGCTTTTAGTGTATGTTGCCATGCCATTACCGATCCATCTCGATGGATTGTTGGGTTCATGGGTGAGGAAAGCTCTCCGAGGTCCATCAGCTTGGACAAACTTCAGACAGCATAAAGGGCCTTTCACAAAAGCAAATGGAAGTCATGCATGTTCAATGAGAGATAGTGATTTGAGGCAGCATGAGTAACAGCTGGTGATCCAACAGACCACTAATCTCAACCATGAGCAATAGTAATAATGACACTTACCTTTGGAAGCACAACTAATTACTCCAGAATTTGTACAAATGTTTTTGAGTTGTTTCTCAGGCGCAACTAGGCTGCATTTATTTGAACATGAATGCAGTATAAACGGAACGCGTTTGTGCTCCAGGGGTGGGAGATGCAGGTGTGTGTTTGTTTGTGACTGATGAGACGGAGGAAATGTGCTGAGGAGAATCCTGCGGGCTGCTGTTGTATCGGTTCTGAACACACTGACCTCATGAAGATCATATGCGTGCCTCATTATTATAATCAGGGTTCAAAAATTAGCTCAAAATGACTGTAAAAAATAGCTCGCCAATTGGCTGGTAACTTTATTAGAAAATCTAAATCATATAGAAAAAACGACAATAAGAATTGTTCTGATGAAAGATCAGAGCAATCTGAATGGCATATAAACAAATAAAATAGAATAATAATAAAAAAATATTTGATAAAATAGTGTTAGAACTATTTATGGTCATATATGACATAGGGAAAAATGTATACATTTAAGCATTTTATAATCATTTTGGACACAATAACTGATCCAAAACCTCATAAACCACAAACTTTGAAATTTTTTTATATCATAGTCATCTGATAATGCATATATATTTTGCAAAGAGCATTAATGTAGATTATAAGGCATATTTTAATTCAATACTAGACATCGTTCAATCTAATTAATAAAAAAAATAAACAAATCATCCATTACTTGTCATTATTAACTTATTAGATTGTTGTTTGCTTAGCAACATGTTGATGCAAGAATCTTATAGAATCAACTATGATGCTGCCTTCAAAGTCACGAAGGAATGTACTCTGAATGTGTTATGAATGAGCACACATACAATCTTTGCAATTGCGCAATTAACAGTAAGAAACCTGGAAATTTCTTAGAGCCATGACTTTATGAATTGACAATTTAAAATCCTGGCAGAATCAAATTGGCAGCCAATTGGTCATAATCACTCACTCACACACTACACACACACACACTCATACACACACTCACTCAAGTCTGGTCAGCTATCCTTGTGGGGACTCTCCATAGGCGTAATGGTTTTTCTACTGTACAGACCATATATTCTATTGCCCTACGCCAACCCTACCCCTAAACCTACCCCTTACAGGAAACTTTGTGCATTTTTAGATTTTCAACTTACTTCATTCTGTATGATTTATAAGCTTTTGTACCCGTGGGGACCTCAATTTAGGTCCCCACCGTGACACGAGTCCCCATGAGTCTGTGTGTATTCAGGTTTAAGTCCCCACCAGAATAGAAAAACAGGTACACACACACACACACTTGTGTATGAAGCCACAGGTTTGCACAACAACATTCCTAAAATTCTCTTTGGCAACGCAGAAATGATAGAACACAGATATAGCATCATTTACACACCGAACACGCATCCTTTCCTCTTCATTCTGTCACACTAGTGCTAAAAAGCTTCCTGCTTTTGTCAGGAAGTGTGAAAGAGAAATACGGTATGAAATTGCCCAAAGCGTTCATTTTACTCGGACTAAAATCACTTGAATGCACCTTACATCATAATTATAACTTCCGAACTTGTAATTAGAAACTTCCCAGGAGAAGTTGAAGGCAGCATGAGTGTTGAATCTCTCGCACACTTCTCGTAAGGAGTGTTAATTGTCTGGTGTGTGAGCTGCTGGTCATGAAGAGCGTTTCAAATCGGTAGCTTATGAGGATCCATTTCAGTCAGGATGCAGCCTTAGAAGACAGCTACCTATGTAGATAGCAGACGGCGAGGCGACTCTCTTGGAACACAGCCTGAACAAGTTCCTAAACTGATAGACAACTTCTGGCAAAACGATTGGTACAAATTTGGTGTAGTAAAACAATTTTAATTTACAAATTGCTAGTAAATTTCACAAATGATTACAAAGAAATAAGTAACGCATTGAATCAGAGGAATAGTTCACCCACAAAATGTAAATTTGCTGAACATTTACTCACCTTCAGGCCATCCAGGATGTAGAAGAGTTTGTTTCTTCATCAGAACACATTTGGAGAAATGTAGCATTGCATCACTTGCTCACCAATGGATGCTCTGCAGTGAATGGGTGCCGTCAGAATGAGAGTCCAAACAGCTGATAAAAACATCACAATAATCCACAAGTAATCCACACCACTCCAGTCCAGCAATTAATGTCTTAAGTAAAAAGCTGCATGTTTGTAAGAAACAAATCCATCATTAAAACATTTTATCTTCATACCGTTGCTTCCAGATAAAATATGATTCTATAATCCAAAATAACGGTTCCTCCAGTGAAAAAGTCCATTGTTGTTCTCTCACATCAACATCTAGCAACAGATTTAAAACCATTTGGTCTCTTTTCGCTGGCAAACGGTGCTTGATCTGTGCATATTTCTCTCCAGTTTCAGATGAGATGAATTTTTAACTATGAAAGCTATATTATTTTAATATTTTAGCCAGAGGAAAAGTTTTGAAATTAAAAAAAATCTTGATGGATTTGTTTCTTACAAACACACATCTTTTCACTTTTCAAGACATTAACTGGTGGACTGGAGTGGTGTGGATCATTGTGATGTTTTTATCAGCTGTTTGGACTCTCATTCTGACGGCACCCATTCACTGCAGTAATGCTAATTTTCTCCAAATCTCTTCTGAATTATTATTTTTTTCATTTTACAGTGCAGTTCTGCTTATGTAACCTCAGCTTTACATAATCTTCACAAACGTGTCTCAACTCTCAACAATTTTTAAAATTCATATTATAAATTAATCTTCAAAGCGTGACCGTTTTCTCATCCGTTTTAAAAAATGCCAATATTTTCATAATTGAGGGCACCTGCTATTATTACACAGTGCTTTGCTTTCTTTTGTCTTGATTTGGGGAGCTCTTTTTTGGCCTTTAATAACAGAACACAGTTCCAAACTTTAACCAAATGCTTTGGAAAAGGTCAGTCGAGTAACGTCTCTAAACGATTAGTGCATAAATGGACAACTATGGCATATCAGACCCCAAACTCCATCTGCTCGACTATTAAACACTCAGTTATACGCCAAATGCCTGTGGCTTCTTCGTATTATCAGCAGGAAGGGTGAGTTCAAGGACACACGGCAAAAATACAAACTAGCATCTGCAGACGGCTCAAACGTCACACACCACAATACGACATGATCAGATTAGTTTGTTTCATAAGTACACACATTGATTTCAGCGCTGTGATCTTTGAATAATCAGACAGTGAGAAGTGACACTTGATGTGAGTGCTGATGTCACAA
>NW_015627890.1:1720351-1721023 GCF_001515625.1 Sinocyclocheilus rhinocerous | reverse complement strand
CAAATATGGCATATCAGACCCCAAACTCCATCTGCTCGACTATTAAACACTCAGTTATACGCCAAATGCCTGTGGCTTCTTCGTATTATCAGCAGGAAGGGTGAGTTCAAGGACACACGGCAAAAATACAAACTAGCATCTGCAGACGGCTCAAACATCACACAACACAATACGACATGATCAGATTAGTTTGTTTCATAAGTACACACATTTATTTCAGCGCTGTGATCTTTGAATAATCAGACAGTGAGAAGTGACACTTGATGTGAGTGCTGATGTCACAATAGCTCTGCAGACACATCAAAATACAATCTGCAGCTAGGAGAGAAGGTTTCTTTGCAAACTTTAAGCTGGCTTGGCAAAAATGTCAGCTTGGTGATCAAGGGGGATCAAAAAGGAAAAAGAGGAAGAAGCTTTTAAGAGCAGGGACAATAGATGGAGCTCCATTGATGGTTTGGTGGTTCTAGGTGGTTGGAGTCTTAACTGTAACTAGGCCCCTGTAGGGCCAAAAAAATAGGAAATGACAGGTTGTGGCTTAAAGTTGAAATTGCAAAAATGCATGTTTTGTTTGATTGAGGTATTCATCTTATATCTGAATCCAGAATTATTTGTTGAATCACAATTTCAACAATTCTTTTAAATTTAAAATTAATTATATATATATATATATAT
>NW_015627890.1:1714641-1719992 GCF_001515625.1 Sinocyclocheilus rhinocerous | reverse complement strand
AGCATTGCATACCACATGCGCGAAAAGTTAGTTACAATCAGGGTTACCTGAGGAGGAAGTTTTTTTTTTTTTTACATGCATATATATTTATTTAATAAATAATAATATTTGTAATGCAGGCAAAATACAAATACAGATATAAAATGTTATACAAATATTTACATTATATGGTAACAGGTCTGGGAAGTGAGAGCAAGGTATAACAGAAGAACTCAGGAGGACAGATAGCAGTTTAAAGAGTTTATTGCAGCAATAAGTAAATAAATGGATGAATACTGAAATAAGAGTGGTTACTGTCTTGCATGTTGGTGGGAGATTACAGACGGAGAGCAGGTGGTGGGAACAGAGTTTGTGATGAGCACACACCTCTGCTTGATGTCGGAGAGAGACCAGGTGAGAGTATACACACGATACACGATAGAGACAGGCTGGGGCAACATGAGGATCCAGGAGCTTGGAGAAACGCTGGAGATAGGAGCTTTGGAGTATAACATAGAAACACTGAGATCAGGTAAGCAGTCCGTTGCTCAAAGTGAGACCAGACAAAGACTGGATGCGAGGTGTGTGCTTATTTAAGCCCTTTAAAATTAAGGTAGTTAGACTTTAAATGTGAAACAAATGTAGTAACTACTATTCTCCTCATGTCCTCCACTCTCTCAGTGAGAGGTGAAATAATTAAGAAAGAAGCAGCAGCCAGAAGAGAGCAGAGAGAAATAATATTGATTTAAAGCCTAAATATTTTAAAAGAGAGTAAAAGAGGAGTGGAAAAAATAAAGAGTTTTTAAAGTCTGCATGAAATCAAAATGTACTAAATTAATTTTGTTAGCGGCCATTGCTAGTCTTGAGGTGAACAATGTATCCGTGCAAGCTAATCCACTGAAAAAAAAAGAAAAAGAAAAAGTTTGTATTGGTAATCTTTAATCAAAATCTAAACATTTGCTTCCGCTCTTGAATGGCACTACTTCTCTGATGATGTCAGTTTGACGGCTTGGGCAGAATTTGCTTAACCACGCCCCTCCAACCATTAGTTTGCTGTGAGTGAGAGATGAGAGGAGGAGTGCAAAAATAAAACCCCGCCCTCTATTCAATATTCTGCTTCAGTTCACAACACTCCAAAAAGAAAGGAAAAATTGAAATCGCATCATATGACCCCTTTAAGTTATTTTTCTCCAGTGAAATCCAGGTGAAGAAAAACATCTTTTCATGCTTTTATTTCAAGGAACTCCGGTTGTTTTTTGAGTTTCCCCGCTGACGGGTACTCCCTGAGTCGACTTTGGACAATCGAATGGCGAGTCAAAAGTGTGTTATTCAATGTCACAGGGTGTCATTTCCTGGAGTGAATTTAGCACCCTTAAAGTATCTTCAGTCCCTGGATACAGATAAGAGAATCCAACACACCATACACCTTGGATAACCTGAGTTAAACTACCCGAGTAGTAGATTTTTTTTCTCTCTTCTGTCATGTGACTATTTCTACTTCTCAATATTTTTATTTTTTTACTTTGTCTTGTCTTTATAAAAGGACAAAAAAAGAACACAAGGAAAGGTTTTTTTGAACTGTGTTTGGGGAAAAATATTATTTTACTTGTACTAACATGCCTGTGTTTTCTCTTCGTTCCATTGACCGTGTTTGCAAACTTTGAACTTCTTTCGATTGACGATACCGATACAACTACTTGTTTTTCTCCTTTCACAAGTTGTAGTGAATTGACAGTCTCAAATCCTCCTTACGAACTTAGATGTTCAATATAATGATATGCTACTGTGCCCATTCAAACTAACCTGCTCATTTCAACCTCCACATTAGAGTGTTATAACGGGTTACACTTATGTGGCGAGTTGATTGATGATTAACTCCGGTGAAGGTGCTCGTTGTGATTGAGTGGTAGAGGTGTTATCAACCGACATATTTTATGATCACTGTCTTTTGTTATGGGTTTGTTTTCTTTCCAATAAACTAGACAGACTAAAAACTTAACTAATACAGATATAACATTTTGTTTCTATGACAACTGAATTTAGTCGTTTCTTGCTTGCACATGCTGCAGGTCATTGTGTCGCAGCATCAGATACACAAGATGAGTCAGTCTCAGTCTATCAATGAAAATTCACCCGTCACAACCACCTGACGCCCCATTGTGATTTTGTTCCTCATATTTTTGTTCTGAAGGTCTAATGAGAGGAATATATGCCACATGGGGTTCTAGAAAATAACTTTAGGCATGCCAGATAAGCATCTGAATATAAATTTACAGAAGGTAAAATGCTTGAGTCACGACAGATATTTCCCTTAGTAGTCGACAGCCTCGAATAGAGCACATCATTTATAACGGCAAGAGTACGATTATCATTCAATTCAGCTGAAAATAAACAATGCATTACATACTTTTTCAACTGCCAAAGCCAATTTCATTCACATTAAAGGCTTGATTAGTGCTAATTTCGGACCCTGGTTATAGGTAAGGTAATATTTGCAAGGTAAGAATATGTACACCAACAGTAAGAAGTTTATTACATTTTGTAAAGCCAACAAATTGGAAAGAATGGACAGTGACAGCAATAGTGCTCTCATCATCAGTGATTAGTGTCTCAAAAAAAAGAAAGAAAGAGTTACATAAAATGTGCCACAGACAGTTATTACAGTGACCAATCGTGTAATATTAGCATCATGTTGCTGCAACAATAATATTCAGCTTCTTTTCCATTATAGAAGTACTAAAGCACCAACAATGTGCCGTGTAAACACTCTGGTTTATTACTGTTTGAAGGAAGCTCTGTGTTAAAAATACTCCATTAGTCCTGAATTTCATCATAAAATGCAGAATTTCCACTTTCATTCATATTTAATTCTATATATTCACTCAACTACATTAATTAGAATGGAAAGTATTAAAATTTACTGTTTTGATAACAAAACAAGGAACAAGCCTCAAGCAAATCATGAAAAATATTCCACATTAAACATAATCAGATTGCATAAACAGTACTGTTTAAAAGTGCAGCACTCAACAGTCACACACATTACCAAACCAATCGAACAAAAGTTCATTTTCTTGGCCATTAAGGAAAAAAAAAAAAAGCATCTGTGTGAAATATATATAATGCATCCTTTTACTGTTGAGCTTGTTTTGTAAATTACATTTTTCGAAATGATTCTCATTAGATTCTCATTACAGTAATAGAATATTTTTATTTTATTTACCTTTTAATTAAAATCCAGCATAAATGAAAGGCAGTAGAACAAATACTATCATGATGTATAATTACTTTAAAAAAAATGATCAATTACACTTGGGGTTGAAAAGTGCTTAATTGTCATTAAAATAATGTTGACACACACACATATACTGGAGTGACTTGGACATGTTCTTGCATCACTTAAACAAACTTACCCAAGTACCTCAAGAAGGACCCTTTTTTGAGTTCAAAATAGCAATTCTTTGCCAGACAAGGCCCAGAGGAAGCAAAAAGGCACGAAGTTGTGAAGATACAGAAACCACAGAAGCGCTTTCCTCCATCCATTTGTATGGGCTTTGGCTTTCTGAAGCTTTGTGAAATAGTAAAGTGCACTGCGTGGGCTTTTTTAGGATAAAATGTGGTCACACATTAAAGGTTTTCACACTGTTGCTTTCTGACAGAGGCATAGTCGTTAAATTGATTCTTCCAGTCCAGCATGTAAGAAAGCCAGCGGTGGAACTGAGACTTCCACTGGAACTCCACTTCATCAATACTCGCTACAGCACAGAGAGAGAGAGACAGAGAGAGACAGAGAGAGAGAAAATGAGGCAGGTCAAATTTGAGACAGAAGGATATTGGATTTATCGTAGTGAAAATGAGAAGTGAAGTCATTTAGACCTGAGAAACATTTGGGAGGCCTAAACAGAGCCCACATGACCGTCTGAGTTTGTGCAGTGGTGCATGCGTGCATTAACGTGGTAACAGCCCTAATGAAAAAGTGATAAATTGCTATACATTTTTCTCATGATGAAGCCATATATTCAACTTTGTTCGAGCAGAACCAAAACCTGAATCAAATATTCAAATCTCTGCTCAATGTTTTGGCCCGTTTACAATACACACACCTGTCTTTAATACTGGAAAACCCAAAATAATGTTGGAAATATTCCCCGATAGTGGATGTTTATCTCCAAGGTTACATGTTAAAGTAACAGAACACCAAAAATAATTGTATGACACCACAAGACTGTACATGTACAATTTTATGGTGCATTTTGACAAATGTCATTTTCCATTTGAAAGGTTTTAGATTCTTAAAAAAATTGTGTTCCACCACATGCAACATTTTAGGTGAACTATATCTTTAAAAAGCAACTTCTCTGAGCAGCATGCAAACATAATCATTCATCAGTCAATCAGACATCCGCAGAATGACTGGAAATTGCACAACCTTGCCAAATAAAAAAAATTATATATATATGTGTGCGTGTTATATATATATATAAACATGTATAATTAGCTGCTGTACGGTTATTCATATTAAAATTTTCTTTGCATAATTTTCTAATATTTAGTGCTGCTGAAACCACTATTAAAATGTTACTATTTTAGTTCCCTTTCTTTCAAGGACAAGTGCTATAGTTGTGAATAGAGACTCACGGCTTGCATGGCAACAGAAAGTCACTCGATCCGTGTCTCACACACACACAGACAGACAGAGAGAGAGAGAGAGGGAGAGAGAGAGACAGACAGACAGAGAGAGAGAGAGAGAGAGGGCAATATAATAGTGTTCTTTATTTAGAATGAAATCAAGTGAAATAACTTTATGACTTCTCACAATCATGAAAAGCTCCTTGTGAGAGAATCACTAGAAAATCAAGGACAAGCACATTTGTACTTCGTATGAGTCAACAAATTTCTCCAACAATTTCTAGTTAATATTTTAAACAGGGAAATCAACATATGAGTCATTCCTGTTTTGCAGTAACTTTTCATCTCTGTAAACTTTAAACAATAAATATGGTAGTGCTGGCAGTATTTCTATATACCAGAATTTTAGAAATACGCACTTTATTTGTTTTGTTAATAAAAGTTCTATGTTTTATATATACGCTAAAGTGAGTTTGATGTTGTATTTTGACGCCGAACTGCCGTTAATTCAAAAGTGAATGTAAAATGCGCACAGCGCTTTTAAGCTATTTAAAAGCGAAGGAAAGCAAGGAAAAGAGGGAAAATTCAAACGAACTAAAAACAAACAATTGCTTTACTCCGAATTGCCGCTATTTTAAAGTGAAAGTAAAATGGGCACACCGCTTTTACAAGCTATTTAAAAGCGAAGGAAAGCGAGGAAAAGAGGGAATGCCCCGCCCCCGCGGTGATACCGTATCGGTGTT
>NW_015627890.1:1710173-1714208 GCF_001515625.1 Sinocyclocheilus rhinocerous | reverse complement strand
AAGGAAAGCGAGGAAAAGAGGGACAATTCAAACGAACTAAAAACGAACAATTGCTTTACTCCGAATTGCCGCTATTTTAAAGTGAAAGTAAAATGGGCACACCGCTTTTACAAGCTATTTAAAAGCGAAGGAAAGCGAGGAAAAGAGGGAATGCCCCGCCCCCGCGGTGATACCGGTATTATCGGTGTTGTCACACGCCGATTAACCGGTGGGAAAATTTCCTCACTGACACAACCCTAAATTAAACATTTATTAACATTTGAATGTTTACACAATGACAAGAAGACATCACAGAATCCATCAAACCCATTACTAAGGCTCACTGATATCTGTGCTGTTGTTTTCCTTGCAAAATGATGTCACTTCCTGGCGGGTGATGTCATTAAGGAACTGGCTTTTGTTGGTAAAGGAATTTTACAAAAGCAGGGTTTCTGCAAGTTTTATGAAGGTAAATGTAAGAATTTTTAAAGACCATTTTAAGACCAATTAACTAGAGTTTCGCTCTTCAAGTGACCTGTGCTATTTTTCCATTCATCTCAATGGATGCTCGGTGTACCTGTATTTGACGCACTGTAAACTCTAGTGTGAAGACGCACAACTCGCCGTCACTTTGCTGAGAGCACGGTTTCTCACACACACGCAAAGAAAGAAAGAGAGAGAGTCTTACATATCATGCAGAATTGACGCGCTACATGTAAACGATATTCTTTGTATTTTCCTGTCAAAATAACAGGGTTCATTTGGAATTCTTCAGCTTTTAAGAACAACCATAAGATACTGCCGGTTTCTCCGGTAGTGGGCGGAACTAATGCGCAAACAGCAAAGTCATTGGCTGGCGCTCTTCTATGATCATCCTTGTTTTGATTTCAGCAAATCAGTTCGAGAGAACGCAGACAACGTGATTAATATACATGAGCCCAACAGCTCATTAATCCTTAGTGTGTTTTATCAACATTACTATACATTTTCATTATTATATGCACATGGCTATATTTTCATTAAAATTTATTTTGTGCATTTTTATTAAATTATACAAGCAGGCTACTTTTTTAAATAATTACACATTTATAATAAATCAAAACAATTAAGAATTTAACCAACTAATTATAGGTTCAAAACATACAAGCAAATATAAAGTGCTGTTTGATTATTACTGATGACATCATAGACAGTGGCAGCTTTAATAGGCTGCATTCACACTAATGCACAGATCTATTTCGACATATCAGATGTTGTGTCCTGTTCTGAAAACATAACTGACTGTGTTACCATCAATTTCGTATCATAAAAGTATCCAGAGATGCAAGTGCATTTAACCGCAGCCATGAGCTTCAGGACAAACAAACACAAAGCGCACATGAAAGTCTGTCAGTACGTGATCACCATTGTGCTCTTGATCAAAACACTTAATCCCAGGATGCTCCAGGGGGATTGTATCTGAAATAATTTCATGGTGTCGACTTGGTTCGGACTCCATAAATCACTGTTTACCTTACCGACTAGTGTTTGGTATAAAAGCAGAGGCCAAATGGAGTTTACTATCTCGACATGACCCCACTCAGATGCATTTCAGCAAATCAGCTACTACGACTGGGTGCTGCATCACTAATTAAAATTCATGAGCCAAGCTTTCTTCGTTCGTATGCCCCTACTTTTTTTTTTTGTGGATAAGCATAGCAGTCTCAAAAGAGTAGGCCCGTCTGCAAATACAAGCAAATACAAGCGCCAGAGAGACTGCACACTGCCCGCAGTGACGATAATTCAATTTGCGCATATGTGCATTTGTATGCGCAGTCACTGGCGCCTGACCTCCAATACATAAACAAGACAAGGGTTTCTCCTGCAGCTCTCCATGTATTTCTTCACCTAGACTCAAATCAGAATCGATTCATTCCATTTCAGTGTCAAATTCAATTCTGCTCCCTACGGTCGCACTACCTGGAACTACAATTCTCTTCCATTTTCTACCACCGAGAACACGGACAGCCAGAACTTCGGGAGTTTCCAGACGTTACACTATTGAGCGTCACCTTCCAAAGACCTCCAGAAAGCTGATTAAAAGCATCAGTCTATATTCACTGCTTAAATCAGTAATGACAGCTGTGAAGACAGCCCAAGGTTAACAAGATGATTTTAAGTGTGCCAAAAGGCGTTTAAATATAATATAACGCACAAGCAACCGCTTCCAGTACATAATGCCGTGACTTGCTCACTCACCTTATGTTTAGTAACGCACTTAAAAGCTCACATCTCTCACCGCAGGGCTAGAAACAAACCACAATCTACATGTTTAGTTGATAAAAGGTTTAAATGAGCGAGGCACTACAGCAAAACGCTCTTCAGTGCAGAAAAAAAACAACAAAAAAAAACTACTTTTCACTGGAGAAGCTCTTTTTCTTTTTCATTATGGAATATGATGTCAGAAAAAGGCATGTGTTAAGTCACGAGCGCCTGAATAACTTCAGACTCAATCACTTTTTTTCTCAGTTTCTCTTCAAATAGCTACCACTGGTGATCTTTAGCAAAGTCCTCAAAAACAAATAGAATATCTTCCTACTTCACCTGAAAACACCCTGATGGTGGGATACATGTATAATGGATAAAATGGATGCACGGCCAAGACTGAAGCATTCAAACCTATACACGCTGAATTTATATTGATAGCGTTTTTACATAGCAGCATTTCTGCAACATATTTCTCTATTACACATATCCAGGTGTCCTTATGAATACATTCTGAATGTGTTTACTCAAAAGTTGTTTTGTCCCTGCCGTGAATAGCAAGTATTTGTTAAAGTGTACATTTCAATCTCAAGCTCCTGGATTCCAGGCCAAATTGTGCTTCTCATTTTATTTTGTCATTCCATAGCAATCCATGAATAAATAAAGATATGCACAGGTCGCACACATCGCAAATTTAAAAACTGCACAAGTAATGCAAGGAGACTTGATTCTGCTTTGGTTTCATTTTGAAAATTTTGTTGGTAAAATAAAGGAAAAACAAACAATACTGACAACATTATGTATAAAATTGTGTATATCTCACTATGTTAACTTACTGTTTATTTACCTGTTGTACAAAAAACATCACATTTGCAATCGTGCTGATATTTGGGAAAAACAGCACTCTGGTCATGTGACTTTGTGATATAACTACATACAATATACATATGAGACAAAAACTCATTGGGCCTGTGTATCTTGAATATTGGGGGCATAAGCGTGAGTGACAAACTCACAGCTCGCACATCACAAAAAAATTACCATATCATCAGAGTGTTGGGAAAAATTACTTTTAAAAGTAATGCATTACTCCTTAAACTTAAAGTAACTAATTATGTTAGTTACTTTTTATGGAAAGTAATGTATTACGTTATTTTTGAGTTACTTTTTAAATCTGGGCTGGGCTTGCTTGTTTGTTTTTAATATAAAAAAGTTTTTTGGGCAAAATGTTTGGCAAATGTAAAAGCCCTCACACCAAAAGAGAAATGAATAAGCCTCAGGCTGAAGGAAATGTAAATTTGCGTACAACCAACACTGTTCATAGATGACAGAATTAACTTACAATTGAACATAGATTAACCCATTTTTTTTCTTTTCATGTTTACAGAGACAGTATGTAACAGGGGCGTAGCCATCATTTCAGAAGTGAGGGGGACAGAAATGTTATATATATATATATATTAATATAACATATATAAACATTACAATATAACATTTCTGTAATCTATATAACCTACCAGTTAACAGTTTTTGAACAGTAAGATTTTTAATGTTTTTAAGAAGACTCTTCTGCTCACCAAGCCTGCATTTATTTGATTCAAAGTACAGCAAAAGCAGTAATGTTGTGAAATATTTTTACTATTTAAAATAACTGCTTTCTATTTGAATATATTTTAAAATGATTGCTGAGATCAAAGCTGAATTTTCAGCATCATTACTCCAGTCTTCAGTGTCACATCCTTCAGAAATCATTATAATATGCTGATTTGCTGCTCAAGAAACCTTTTTTAATTATTATTATTAATGTTTTTT
>NW_015627890.1:1707701-1708091 GCF_001515625.1 Sinocyclocheilus rhinocerous | reverse complement strand
TTTGACTGGTAGTGTATAGTCAACTTTAATTTTTCTCTCATTTCTAGCTTTTAATTGGCTTAGAAATCAGATAACTGCTGCACAATAACCAATAATAATGATTTGTTTATATACTACAAACACTTTATCACATAAGGAAGAATAGTTTATATACTGTAATAAATGCTATGTCAATTAGCACTGCATTGTTCATATACTTTATTTATTACCTGGAGCTGACTTGACAAACACAAATAAACCATATAATGTGTATTGTCGCAATCATACGTTTAATGTCTTCATGTTTCCAAACGTTTCTGTTTTTCTGTGAAAAAAACTGTTTTCATACAGCGATAGCTGGATGCTTTTGTCCATTTCCTCGTACGACTTTCTGTGCGAGAGCGCCCTCCG
>NW_015627890.1:1705952-1706342 GCF_001515625.1 Sinocyclocheilus rhinocerous | reverse complement strand
TATACTGTCTCTTTGAATTTAAATCTATATTTACTTACACCGGCTCTTGAAAACCTCTATGCGAACACACTTGCCCGAAAAAGTGCGGGGGACGAATTTACGTGATATTAAAAGTGGGGGGGGGGACACGTCCCCCGCATCCCCCGCGTAATCTACACCCCTGGTATGTAATACACAGTCTTAAATGCCACAAATTGTCACATGAACAAGCAAAGTATAATAAAAATAATAAAATCATAATAATAATAATAATAATCATATAATGTAGAGATGCACCGATCGATCAGCCAGGGATCGGAATCGGCCGAATTTTCTCATGATCGGCCCGGATCGGTGACCGGCCGATCAGTCTCACTTCTTTCCGATTCCGAGCCAATCCGTTTTTTTACC